>NC_048304.1:64936812-65221236 GCF_013100865.1 Trachemys scripta elegans | reverse complement strand
CCCCCCCCAGCTCCCATTGGGCGGGAACTGGAGTGCGGAGATGGTGCACAGGGCAGGGGCAGTGCGCAGAGCCCCAGGGCCTCCCCCACCTAGAACCCAGACCTGCTAGCCGCTTCCGAGGCCTGCGTAGCATGGTGCCAGCCAGGACAGGTAGGGACTAGCCTGCCATAGCACCGCTGACTAGACCTTTAGCGGCCTGGGAGCCGCTAGGGTTCCTTTTTTGACCGGGTGTTCCAGTCGAAAACTGGACACCTGGTCACCCTAATTCCAGACCTCAGCCTCTAAAATCCCAGTCCTGTTATCTCTTGCATCTCTGAAATATCAAGAGGGTTGCTTCCCAGTTAAAAAAAGATGCTAAAATGTTTTCCTGAGTCAAATACATAGTAAAAGGTTATGGCACTGACTGCATCTGCAGTGCAGTCCTTCTCTGTTTAAACACAAGTGGCATAGGTGTTACTTAGTCATGCAATTTAATTTTATGGAGGTACTACTGTATTTATATTAAGTATGGTTAGATATCATTACTTAAAGAATAAGTGTTGTGGTGGCATTCACTGCCAGCAGTAGGGAAGGAGTCTAGATAGCTGGGATTATTTTTGCTACTACTGCTCCTGTCACAAACAGAAGACACTTGGGTGATTTTTTTTTTCCTTCTTCAGAGCTTGAGTTCTTTCCAAAAGCAAGTAACCTGTTTTGGCTGCTAAACTGAGTACATCGACTACATTGTGGTTTTTGTTTTTTTTTTTTTAAATGAAGGAGACAGGGAGGTGGGAGTGAGAGAGCGAGATCCTTCCCACTAAACAATACTCATATACAGTATCTGGGTGAACTGCTGTACCAACTTCCTCCTCTTTTGGCAAAGGAAAAAAAATATACCTTGCCAAGTCTAACGTGCTTGATGAGTAGTCAAAGCTCCCATATGCCAAACAAACCCAGCTCTGCTGCAGACGTCATTTTGGGGAATGGGGGTGTGGCGCTGAGTCATAAAGCTATGGTTCAGTTATAGCTTTTAAAATTGCTGCATGGGGTGGATGTAGTTTTGTTTATTAGATTTGTACTGTAGTTTATAAGGTTGAAACAATAATCAGTTTGCTAGGATAACCAGCAAGCACTATGATATTGATGTAGAACTTTTTTGCATTTATTATTCTCTTCACACACATCTCTCCATTAATACTCATAGCCGTTTTGTACCTACAACGAAGGGAGAATATACTCCTAAAAGAGCATGAGTGGGAACTAATATGGGAGCAAGGAGACAAAATATAAAGAGCATAGAATGGAAATTTGATCTTTAAATATGTGCCACTTTTTGTCATTTTTTTAGGATTCAGAAACTTACAGTAACTAAAAAGTCAGATTCTAGTGGTGGTGCTATGAGCTGGGTTAAACCTTGATTGGGTTGAGTTCATTGAAACTGATGACTTGAATGAACCCTTCATTTAAGATAGTTGTAAGAACAGTTAAGGAGTCCCAGCTTAAACAAAGCAGATTGCCTAGAAATTAACCCCTGGTAGGTAAGGGTTCCCCTGGGTATTGTTTTGTTGTGTGCGCCTTTGGGCGTGGAAAAGGCTAGCTTCGGGGGATGGAGAGGGGAAGACAAGAAATAGAGAGAGAGCAAGAGATCCAAGGAGCAGCCTATTGTAAGCACGGTGTGGCCCTGGGACAAGCCTAGAGGGAGGTTCTGTGTTGGAGTGGGGCAGGCTGAAAGAAACTTGGACTTGTAAGTAAAGAATACACCTTTTGATTTTGGTTCCTCTTGCATTCACAAAAGCATTCATTGTAAATATCTTGTAAACAAACAAAATTGCATCAAAGAAAATAGCAGACTCATCATCAATTTCTACTCCCAGCTGGAACAACCAACAAAGCCCTGAACTTTGACTAGCCATTTGGGTTGAAAACAGGGAAAAGGTGCATACTGCACAGGTGTCAGGTTTTTTCCAAGGAGTATGTGCATCAGCTGCATGTCTAATAGCCTGTTTGTATGCACAAATGTGGTAACTGTTGGTGCAAATAGGTACAGGTCAAAATTAGTGGTTCCTTATTGAAACATATGATCTATTTCACTTGCTTAATAATGAGTACAAAATACTGACTTTAGATGAAACAGGGCTGCCCTTTGAAGTTTGTTTGTAATAAAATGTTTGCCATCTACATCTTCCCTTGCTTTCTGCCAAGCCCCCATCCTGTTCTAAAGCCTCCTTTCCCACAGTACTATGACCTCTAGAAGGTACTTTCTCAATGAAATGCAATGTTCACATGCACATGCAAAATAAATCATAATTTCCTTAGGGTCAGATGTTGATAACCTTGCTCCTGTTTAGTGCTTTATTCCATGATTAGTCCTATTGAAATTTGTGGGGTCTATCTGTGGAATAAGGTGCTCACATTGAATAGTCAGGATGGCACAATCTGTCACACAATTTGTAAGTATGTAATTAAGTGTTGATTCTGCCTTATGAATAAGACTATGGACAATTGACTTATATTTATTAAACTGTCATTTTAAAAAAGAGTGGTGAGCTGTAAAGCTTTTGCTTGTCAGGACTTGAATTGTATATTTCTAATCCCAGCCACAGAAAAGATCCCCTTTTCCTTTCACATTTAGTGCTATTGTCAGCAGCTGTAGGAAAGCACACATAACTGTGAGCTTTTTAAAGACTTAGCAGTCCTATGAAGGATGAAATAATTTCTGATTACAGTATTGTCAAATGTATTTGTCATTTTTAATACTGAAGCATATATGAAGGTGGAAGAAACATGGAGTAAAATGCCTAGCTCTGCTGAAGTTAATGTGAGTTTTGCCATTGTTATCAGTGGAGCCAGGATTTTAACCATGAACTAGTGATTAGACTAAGAGACTGAGATTTGGAATTCCTGGTTTCTATTCTTGGCTCTGCCACTGACTCATTCTACGACCTTGAGTGAGTCACTAACATTGTCTGTGTCTCAATTTCCCCACCTATAATTGGATATGGTAATGCAGTAGGCACTGTATCTCATAAGGGTGTTATGACAATGAATTGGTAAAGATGGATAAAAGAGGATATATAAGCGCAGAGAAATATTGCATCTTTGTTTTTATTTACCATATTCTGTGAATGTTTTGGGATCATGAACTTTTTTGCAGTTCTTTAAATTTTAAAGCTATAGTTAGATTCTTAAATCAGTAGTTACAGTGGAGTCCCTAATTTTAAAAAAAAATGCTTTCCTTTTCTAAGGTAAATGTGGGTTTAATTTTTTTGTCCGTTTTCTTTTATTTGCTTTTATTGGTTGTTCTCTCCCCCCCACGAACTATTATTCTGTACAGTGTTAGGATAGTTTTGATTTATTTGCCTTCACAGTCTGAAAAGTGATACAGCAAGTTGCCTAACACAGGATGAAAAGAGGTGTAGAATGACCATTTGAAATAAACCTTCTCTTGTTTCTTATTTTTCATAATCCAAGTAAGCACACTACAGATTTCCAGCTTGTCACTTTAAAAGCATAGGGAAGCACTAGCAAAACAAGTGTCTGTACAGCATCTAGCACAATGGGGTCCTGATCCATGACTAAGGCTCCTAGGTACTATGGTAATATAAATAAGCGTGAAAACTTTTCACTTTCCTTAACACTGCTTTAATTATTCCTTCAGATGATGGGACATAATGGTTAATGACATCTGTAGCAACTGATGCTCTTTTGTCCATTTGTCAGCCTTTAAATGAAAAAACACACCAGTTAATAGTTCCACCTTGTTAGAAATAAATGAAGTTCATTAAAACATACTTTAATATTCTTTTCCAAATAACACACTGAATCCTGCACTGCCCTGGCATGTTTGTGAAAAATGAATGACCCCCAGTGGTCATGTTGTAGATTACCTGCTGTCAGTTATCACTTCTTCTTTTCCCCTGTTAAAGAGTCAGAAATGGAATTATTTCAGACTAACTTTGATAAATGATTTCTACTGAAAAAAATTGCTTTCAGTCTGTAATCTCAGCAAATCGGTCCTGACAAGTATTTTTCACTGGCTAAGGTTTTCTGATCCCTGTCACATATTGAAGGTAGTGAGAAGTCTGAAAATATCACATAACCAGAATTGTTCACATTATGATTCACCTGGATGAAGACAAGAGATGCAATCAGTATTTCATAGATGTGCTTCTTTCTGCAAAATGTGAAGGGAGACTAACCGACTAACTAGAGACACTAAGTGCAAAGTGGAATGGCATAAGCAGATGACCTTGACAGCTGCCCTCACAATGAAATGTATATTTTTATTATAAAATATTATTCCCTTAACTAGATAGAGAGATTCACACACACATAAAAAAGCAAACAGCCCAAAAGCTCCAGGGAAATACTTTCTCAGATAATTTGCAGGAAAGATTTTATGGGTCTGATCTCATTCAAGTCAATGGGAATTCAGGACATTCAGCACTTTGCAGGAGCAGGCTCTTCATATTGTATAGATCTTTGCTTTAGTAGCCACCCCTTTTTGTATGCAGTAAGTTCATGTAACATTTCTGTAATATATGTATTAGCATTGTTTTATATACAGTTATAATATACTGCATATATTATCAGTGTCTGAAGTACATAATGCAATGCACAAACATTTTACTTCTACAAACAAATGTATTGCTTTAAAACAAGTGGCTATTAAATAAAGATCTACAGTATAGATCTATTGTACAGTGCAGGCTGTATCTCTCTGTCACTGTGTGAGTTTTGGCTGGGAACTTCAAAAGACTCTAAGTTAGACATCCAACTCCCATTGACTTGCAATAGGATTAGGGTGCCTAACACCCATACATTCCTTTGAAAATCCCAGCCATAAACATAAAATGTATGAATGTGATGTCACTTCGAATCCAGGTGGATTCGAAGTGACATCACATTCATACATTTTATGTTTGAAATATGCAGGGGCAACACTGTTAGAAATGGCATCAGTTGCAGCCAGACACAAAAAAGAGAGTTCAGGTCGTGGTCAGTTAAATTTTAGGTGCAACTCCCTCTGTGTTTATGTATATATAGATGGGAATAGAGGTATGTAAATGGATGTAGATGTATATTGTTTTATGTCTGTATCTTTAAAAACTCTAATCTTAATTTTCAGAAAGTGGAAACTCATGTCCGAAACTGTTGTAGATTTGAAAAAAAAAAAAATTAAAATTCTTTATCCTTGTGACTTGCCTTGCTTTTTCAGATAATAATGAGCCATCTGCATTGAATTTCAGTTCACTTTGATGCTGAAAGCAACAATAAGTAAGACTTGCAGGTTAGAAATATAATTTTAAGCAGCAGATCAGGTTCTTTAGCAACCTCAGCTTCAGATAAAAAACGGAAGAGTCATTCATTGCTGCATTTTGCACATAGTCCTTAGGTTGCTCACTCCCACTCGTACCAGCTGCCAAGGTCTTTCCCAACCCACATCTAAGCTTAATATCAGTTTCTCCATTAAAAGCTGATAGTGTGACAGATTTTTGTTACCAATCTGCCTGGGGCATCAGGTGATCAGGCTGAGGCCGCAGGACCATTAGGGGAGGAGATGAAGGAGCACACCAAGTGGCAAATTTTAAAGCTTTATTAATTAAATAACAGTGGTGAGTGCTGGGTTCTCCCCACGTCATTCAAAGGAAGGAAGAAAGCATTAGTGCCCAAGCCCTTACCTGCTTTCATACTCATACATGCACAAACCCAGGCTGGCCAAGGCTGAGTGTAACGTAAGAAGAAGACGGGGAAGGGTGGACGAAAGTTTTGTCCTTTGCACAGGCCTTCCGGGGTCCACTGTTGATCTCCGACTTGTTTTAGCTTTTGGAGGGAGTTTGAAGCCCTGGGTTCTTCTTGGGGCGTTTTGTTCAGGGACCTCTATCCCCTGTGCTTTTTGTACCAGTCCCAACCGGCTTTCTGTGGCTTCCTCAATTTTTCCAAAACACACCAGCTTCAGAAATGCAAGACTGTTGTTTTTTAACTTGCTGACCTCTGCAGTCTTACTAGCTTTGCAGCTCCTGCAGTTTGGTTCAGCTCAGTTCCTTTTCTTTTCTCACGGCTGGTCGGGGTTGAGATATGAGCTTCTGGCTTTTTGGCATTAGAGTGTTTGTTTGTGTGCATTGGCCTTGGGCGGCTGGAATTAGCTTTTTATTTTTGGACCTAGATGGAGCGTTGAGTTAACCGTTCCCTTCTCCCTGCCTCCCCCTTCGGCCTCTTGCAACCTGCAGAGAAATTTTTCATTCCACACTTACACCTTCAACCCTTCCCAAAATCCTTTCCAGTGAATCTCAAAGCATAAGCAATATACAATGCTGGGGCTTACCCAGGGGACCCCGGGGAGGGGGGGGGGCAATTTTATTGTAACAATAGAATGGAATGTAGTCTAATGCAGACCCATACCTGATACAAGGAGGCTCTGCGGCCTATTCCCACAATACACAGGGAGACTCTGCTTAACTCCCATGTTGGCTGCAGGGGATGCTCTGAAATAGATCCAGTCAGACACATAGGAGACTGTGAGATCCCCATCTAACATAAGGAATTCCCTGATGCAGTCTTTGTCATCTGCAGGGGAAACTAAAATAGAGCCTCACTGGAGACAGAGGGAAGTTCCCCTGTAAATCCCTTGGAGTATGGAGGAAGACACGAGGGGGAAGGGATGAAGATTGAGCTGCTACAGATTACACATCAGATGCAACAGAGTTAAAATGAGCTCTACTACACTCCATCAGCGATATAAAAGCTGACATAGATATACATCAGACACAGGGAAAGCTAATGTAGTACCCAAAAAGACTATAACCTATTGTCAATTCCATATCAGATTTAGAAGAATAAAGTTGGGGATTATAGGATACAGACTCCTAACATAGAGAAAAGGCTCCAGTAGACAAGGTGTGTGGCAGTGTAAGGTGTGCTTATGATGTCAGTTCCAGTTAATGGAAACTAAGATGGGCTGTAATGCAGATTTTCTAGAGTTGCAGAATCAGTACATTGCCAGTACTTTAATAAGGGGTTCCCATACCGCCACCACCACCTAGCCTGTGAACCACTCCTGGGCACCAGAAATGGACATACTTAAACAGGGGATATTTGTCATTTTGTTTTCATTATTACTACTGTGGAGGGAAGGCAGCACTTTCTAGGGACTAAACCTGTAAAGTGAAATTCACTGGAAACTTTGTTTCTGAACAATATTGCCATTATTTGTCACCCTTATTAGCAGTTTCAGCAGAGATGCCCTTCAGTTCAGATTTTGTACACATTGGTGGTGAGCAGTGTAAGAAAGCTTATGCTGACTTTGCTTGTGCTGCACCTATTCTGTGGGTTAAGGCAGTAGAGGACTTAATTTCTCAGACTAACACCACAGCACCCCTCACAAACACTAAATTCATTAAACAATGTGTAATGCTTCCCAGAGGTACCCCAGGCTTTGAGGCACCTCGCTACAGCCTGCTCTTAGAGTGAGGAAGTCTTGTCCATGGCTGCTCTGGATCAGCTCCCTGACTCCACCAGCCTCTGGCAACAGAAGCACTGCCTGCAAGGCCTCACCCTCTCTGTGCAGGTTAGTGATGGGCACACACCAACCCCTGAGTCCTCCAAGTGTCCCTCTGGAGTACCCAGCTCTTGTGCCACTGAACAACCACGGAACTCTCAGATTTGCAACTTCCAAAGCAATCGTACACACCAGCTTAAGAATCAACACAGGATTGCCCCGATACTTAACACATAGCACTTGGATATAGTGAAAACAAGAGTAAGTTTATTATCACAGAACAGAGATTAAAGTGATTAGAAAGTAAGTATATTGGAAACAAATGATTACATATAACACAAAATCAGAACTGTCTAGATCCTAAACTTAACTCAAAAGACATTCCTCTACTTCGTAGAAGATCGCTTACCCCAAACCCTTTTCAAAGATTGAGGAATGCCAGAGTGGGGGCTTTGCACCCTCAGCTACACCAGACCAGACCTTTGATGTTCACCTGAAAACATAGTCCCCCTCAGATCCCTGCTGTTTACCTCTTCCTGTTAATTTCCTTCTGAAGTCTCTCCAAGCTCTTCATTAGCATTTGACTCACTGTGCTAATAGCGTCTATTGTAAGACAAAATGGTCCACCAGAGAGATAAGGGACTCCCATCTCCCCTCTGGAGAAATTTGTCTCAAGGCATGCTACCTTTGAGTGATCTGCCTTTAACTACAAGCCCTAGAGAACCTAATTTTCAGCATATATACTTAAGTCTACATATTTTCTACACATAACATCTTGCAGTGGTTGTGATGATCAGTGTGACACAGACTTTCCTTAGAGACCTTACATGACATTTGGTGAACCTAGGGGACACCTGTGTCCCTTGCACCCGTGACCTCTGCCACTTGGCATCCAGAGGTCACACAATGCAAAGTCAGAAAGAGAGAAAACACTAACCCAAGCACTAACAGGAGCCTCAGCTTCCAGAGAGATTAGGGTATGAGGGTTAGTGAATGAGAACATAAAATGGCATTAATGACTCTCCCAATTCTACTACACACTTAAGCATATACATTTCTGGATCAGGGCCTATATTAGCATTACCTCCTTTGGCGGTCTTACCTGTCCCTTTCCTAGTGTGTGCATTTGAAAGAATGTGCTGTTGGAATGCTCACCAGAGCCCAAATCTATCTGACATCATTCTTGCACTTTCATTAGACACTGGGGAAGATGTAGATCAATTTGAAGATTGTCTTGCTCTGTGCACTTTGTCCGTGACCACATTGAGAAGCCCTTTATAACCTGTAATCCCCTGGAGTCACCTTTTGCTCTATCTTTCATAGCTTTCAGGAGAGTAGTTATGTAATGCACTATTTAGGAGTTTGGCATCTTGTTTAATTTCCAGTGTTGTCCATCACCTATATAGCTAACTGCCGATCCTCACAGATGCCTTATATGCCTTATGTAAAATCTAAAAATAATCAAGTCTTTTAATTGTCACTTTCTATTATTATCTTTGATGTTAACTTCCTATTTAACTTTATAATGAATTTACAGTACTGTAAAATTGTGCAGAACTGTGTTATGTTAGTTAGAGCATCAGAAAACAAACAGTTCACTCTCTCAGGACTAGCGCAGGTATTTAAGCTTTCATGGGCACTTTTATGGCACTTTCCTTCCACTACATAGAGCTGCCACCTTTAAGAGTGTTGTCCTTTGGTACCAATTTGTGCATCACAATCTGGTATTGTTATGAAAGCCCTAAAAATTATTTGCTCAAATGGAGTCAAGCTGCAAATTTCATCTCTGAATTTCTATCCAAGCTCTCCCAGAATTTGGTGGACATTCAAATCCAGAGTTTTGGTGTGGACCCATCTCTAGTTATTTTAGCAAACTAGCCAGACTTACAGAGCATAAAACCAGAGAAACTGAGATGGATGGCAGGGGGAAGGGATCATGCTGTGAGGTTACTGAAAGAAAAGGAGACTGATTTGCACTCATTATAAGTCAAGGGTATTCAAACCCCAAGGGATCTCATGCATTTCTCAGGAACATTGTATTCCATGTTTAAATAGAATTGTAGTTTTGTCTTTCAAGTGGTACATGAGATGACTCAGGCCTTGTCTACACTACGAGAGTAGTTCGATTTTACTTAAATCGAATATTTGGAATCGATATTGCAAAGTCGAACGTGTGTGTCCACACTAAGGACAGTAATTCGACTTTGTGAGTCCACACTAACGGGGAAAGCGTCGACATTGGAAGCGGTGCACTGTGGGCAGCTATCCCACAGTTCCCGCAGTCCCCGCTGCCCATTGGAATTCTGGGTCGAGCCACCAATGCCTTCTGGGTAAAAAAATGTGTCGAGGGTGCTTTTGGGTAACTGTCGTCATCCATCCATCACTCACTCCCGCCCTCCCTCCCTCCCTGAAAGCGCCGGCGGGAAATCATTTCGCGCACTTTTCAAGTCATTGACAGCGCGGACGCCACAGCACTGTGAGCATGGAGCCCGCTGCAACCATCGCTGCAGTTGTGGCCGCTCTCAACGCCTCGCAGCTTATCATACAGGTTGCCCTGAGGCAGATGCAGAAAAGTCAGGCGAGGAGGCTACGTCAACGCGGTGATGGCCTGAAGTGTGAGAGTAGCACAGACCTCTCAGAAAGCAGGGGACCCAGCGCCGAGGACATCACGGTGGCAATGGGTCATGTTGATGCCGTGGAACGGCGATTCTGGGCACGGGAAACAAGCACTGAGTGGTGGGACCGCATAGTGCTGCAGGTCTGGGATGAATCACAGTGGCTGCGAAACTTCCGCATGCGGAAGGGAACTTTCCTTGAACTTTGTGAGTTGCTGTCCCCTGCCCTGAAGCGCAATGACACCCGGATGCGACCAGCCCTGACTGTCCATAAGCGAGTGGCCATAGCCCTCTGGAAGCTTGCAACGCCTGACAGCTACCGGTCAGTCGCGAGCCAGTTTGGGGTGGGCAAATCTACCGTGGGGGTTGTTGTGATGCAAGTAGCCAAGGCAATCGTTGATGTACTGCTGCCAAAGGTAGTGACCCTGGGAAACGTGGAGGCGATCATAGATGGCTTCGCAGCGATGGGATTCCCAAACTGCGGTGGGGCCATAGATGGAACTCACATCCCTATTCTGGCACCGGACCACCAAGCCACCCAGTACATTAACCGAAAGGGCTATTTTTCCATGGTGCTGCAAGCACTGGTGGACCACAGGGGACGTTTTACCAACATCTACGTGGGATGGCCGGGCAAGGTTCATGACGCTCGTGTTTTCAGGAACTCTGGTCTGTTTAGACGGCTGCAGCAAGGTATTTACTTCCCGGACCACAAAATAACTGTTGGGGATGTGCAGATGCCTATAGTCATCCTCGGGGACCCAGCCTACCCGCTAATGCCCTGGCTCATGAAGCCCTATACAGGTGCCCTGGACACTGAAAAAGAACTCTTCAACTACCGGCTGAGCAAGTGCAGAATGGTGGTGGAGTGTGCTTTTGGACGTCTCAAGGGGAGATGGAGAAGCTTGATGACTCGCTGTGATCTCAGCGAAACCAATATCCCCATTGTTATAGCAGCTTGCTGTGTGCTCCACAATCTCTGTGAGAGCAAGGGGGAGACCTTTATGGCGGGGTGGGAGGTTGAGGAAATTAGCCTGGCTGCTGATTACTCACAGCCAGACAGCCGGGCGATTAGAAGAGACCAGCGGGAAGCGCTGTGCATCCGGGAGGCTTTGAAAGCAAAGTTCCTGAGTGAGCAGGGTAACCTGTGACTTTCTAATTTTGTGTACAGAGAAGCCTTCACCCCACTTCCAACACACGTTTCAAAATAAAAATAGTTCTACTTTGTTAAAGCACACCGTTTTCTGTAATACTGTTTTCGCGGGAATTTTTTAAAACTGGGACGCAGACTGTGGTGCGGAGCGGGTGTAGTGTAGTCGCGCGAATGCAGCTTCTAAACTGAAGGACTGACAGGCTCCGGTGCGGTGGGATGGTTCTTTCAACGGAGCCTGTCACCCCTCCTGATAGGGACTGTGTGTATGGGGGTACTATGTGACTTTGTGGCGGGGGGGGACGCTTACAGATCCCCTGCTGTGTGGCTCTGTGATCCTGCCTAAGGACCGCCGCTTCAGATCTCTAACTGCCCTCCCGTGCCACAAAGTCACAGAGCAACCCACCTCCCACCACATAACATGAAAAGAACCTCCCAGACTAACCAGGGTAAGTAGTCACTGCATCACTGCACTATGTATGTGCCCTGCTGCTGTGCCTGCCCCCGACTATGTACCCTGCCAAAGGTGACTGTCCTGTCCAATTACCAACCCCCTTTCCCCCCCTCCTCCAAAAGAACATGATGGAAACAGTAGTTAACAGAAACATATTTTTTATTAACAACTACACAGGGGACTGGGAAGTGAAACTTGGACGGGGGCTTGTGTCAGGCGGGAAGGAAAGAACTTGTCAAACTTTGGGGACTGAGAGCCTTCTGCTGCTCGAGCTCTCTGCAGGGGTGCAGTGAGAGTTAGCAGGGACTCTGCCGCCTCTCCTTCTGTGCACTTTGGGTGAAGGGAGTATGGGACTTGGTGGCGGGGGAGGGCGGTTAGAGATGGACTGCAGCGGGGCTCTGTCCTCCTGCCTCCGTTCCTGCAGAACATCCACAAGGCGCCGGAGCGTGTCCGTTTGCTCCCTCAGTAGTCCAAGCAGGGTTTGAGTCGCCTGCTGGTCTTCCTGACGCCACCTCTCCTCCCGATCCATGTTGGCTTGGTGCATTTGGGACAAGTTCTCCCGCCACTGGGTCTGCTGTGCTGCCTGTGCTCTGGAGCAGGCTATAAGCTCGGAGAACATGTCCTCCCGTGTCCTCTTCTTCTTATGCCTAATCCTCCCTAGCCTCTGGGAGTGTGATGACAGGCTAGGTTGTGAGACAGTCGCAGATGGGGCTGTGGGAATGGGAAAAAGGGAGTGAATTCCTCAGAAACATAAATGTAGTTGTGAACAAAGAACATAGTCTTTCTCTGTGAACAGGACCATGCACAGCACCTATCACATGCGCACTCAGCACAAGGTCGAATTCTCGGCCTTCGCATTCACTGTCTGTGGTTTTGCAGAGCACTTTTGAGAACCCTGTCAGGACAACGGAATTTCTGTTGCAGGCAGACATGGTAAGCCGTAGATTCGTGGCAGCTTAAAACTTTAATATTAGCAATGGCCTCATTTCACATTGAAATCAATGTCGGTCCCTGCTGCCAGCAATCCGGCAAGCAGGAAGTTTGCTCCTGTCCCACACCCTCGCGGCTGTCCCCGGGAACGATCCCTTTCGGCTGACCCTTTCCCGCCTCCACCGCGTGGCTGCAAACCAGCCAACACTAATAACATTCCCCTACCTCATTCAAAGCAGGTCTTCATGAGCGACATCACCCTCATGAGGATCTCTGAGAGCGACAGACAGAGAATGCTCCGGGAAAGCCTCCAAAGACCAGGGCCGTATGCCGCCATGCTGTGCCAAGCAATGATTCCGGAGTACTTGCTAGTCTCGTGGCGCGGCAACGTGTCCTACTACGGAGGACCCAATAAGGCCGCTCTCCCCAAGAACCTAATGCAGCGGATTTCAAATTACCTGCAGGAGAGCTTCCTTGAGATGTCCCAGGAGGATTTCTGCTCCATCCCCGGACATATAGACCGCATCTTACTGTAGCTGCAGTAGCAGGGACTACACAGTAGAGCGGCTTGGGCAGGACAATCATGCAAAACCGGACATTGCTAGATTTTTTTGAAATACTTGCACTGCCCATGACTGAACCGTTAAGTTATTCAAAGTAATCATGAGAAACCCATTTTTTACATTGTTAATAATCATGTTCTGTTACAAATAAATGTTTAGATGTTTACAACACTTACTGGATGATCCTTCACCAGATTCTGTGTCCGGGGTAACGGCTGGGGAGGGTTGGTAGGGGATCTCTGTAAGGGTGATGAAGAGATCCTGGCTGTCGGGGAAATCAGCGTTGTGAGCGCTGTCGACTGCCTCGTCCTCCTCATCTCCTTCCTCATCTTCCCCGTCCGCTAACATGTCCGAGGATCCGGCCGTGGACACTATCCCATCCTCAGAGTCCACAGTCAGTGGTGGGGTAGTGGTGGCGGCCGCACCGAGGATGGAATGCAGTGCCTCGTAGAAACGGGATGTCTGGGGATGGGATCCGGAGCGTCCGTTTGCCTCTTTGGTCTTCTGGTAGCCTTGCCTCAGCTCCTTGATTTTCACGCGGCACTGCGTTACATCCCGGCTGTATCCTCTCTCTGCCATGTCTTTAGAGATCTTCTCATAGATCTTTGCATTCCGTCTTTTGGATCGCAGCTCGGAAAGCACGGACTCATCGCCCCACACAGCGATGAGATCCAAGACTTCCCGATCAGTCCATGCTGGGGCCCTCTTTCTATTCTGAGCTTGCACTGCCAT
Source organism: Trachemys scripta elegans (assembly GCF_013100865.1). NCBI lineage: Eukaryota > Metazoa > Chordata > Testudines > Emydidae > Trachemys > Trachemys scripta. The sequence goes on along the minus strand of NC_048304.1, from coordinate 65,207,315 downwards.
CAGTGCTGGAGAGCTCTGCATCGTTGCCAGTGCTGCTGAGCTCGCCACGATGTCCAGACAGGAAATGAGATTCAAACTGGCCAGACAGGAAAAGGAATTCAAATTCAAATTTTCCCGGGGCTTTTCCTGTGTGGCTGGTCAGAGCATCCGAGCTCGTACTGCTGTCCAGAGCGTCAACAGAGTGGTGCACTGTGGGATAGCTCCCGGAGCTATTAACGTCGATTTCCATCCACACCTAGCCTAATTCGACATGGCCATGTCGAATTTAGCGCTACTCCCCTCGTCGGGGAGGAGTACAGAAGTCGAATTAAAGAGACCTCTATGTCGAACTAAATACCTTCGCGGTGTGGACGGGTGCAGGGTTAATTCGATGTAACGGCGCTAACTTCGACATAAACGCCTAGTGTAGACCAGGCCTCAGACACTTACAAAATTTAGAGATTTCTTCCTTCAATATATATCCTGCAAAGGAGGAATATTAGCCATAGTCTCTGAAGAATAGCTGTTATAATCTGTATTGCTGAATGTTTCAGTTAATTGGTCTTATTGTTTTTGAAAGGCTCTGGGATGTTTACACAAAGCTTGTTGAGAAAGTAGAAGAATTTGATTGATAGCTCAGTAGTTTGTGATCTGCATAATACATGAGGTCAAACCTTTTTAGAAACAGGCTGTAGGAATGAATTAACTGAGAAGTTGTACAGACAGTGGGGAGAGTCATTAAAAAGGAGGATTTTGGTCCATTCTTACATGAGATTGATAGTGCTTAACCTTCAATTTCCTTTGAGGCAGTACGTCAAAAAATAAAAATAAAAATTGGAGTTTCCTTTTCAATTGTCAGGCTGATATAAGAATTTGAGGATTTTTTGCTACTGCCTGTCCTAAAATCTTCAAATTACTCTACTGCTTGCACAGTCCAATAAACCTGACCTGTTTCTGATGTAAAGCAGCTCCTCTCTCTCACTCCGTGTTTTTTTTTTTTGTTTTTTTTTTTTTTTTTTTTGCAGTAGGCCTTGTCATGTTCAACAAAGCATGCCAAGAAATGTATGCTGCTGCTTTTCTTTTTTAAAATAGGTAAAAGAATAATTATTAAGACGTGAAGAAAAAAGTATCCTAGGGGCTCTTTAGCAGAAGGTCATTATTTTACTATTTGGTTTACAGCCTTCTAGCTATATAGGTAGCTGCTGGTTAAAAGCAGAACAACTGCACGGTAGGTTCTGCACAAAGACAGCACTGTAAATATCAAATAATTGCGCTGAAAGTTACTGAGGTTGAATACCATAAATGCATGAGGCACTTTCAAATATTAGTCATACATCTATTAACTGGTTCACACATGTATTTATGCTTAGTGGGCCAAATTCCCATCTCTATTATACCAGCATAACTCCGTGAATTTTAATTTTTGTAAACAAATATATTAAGTAGTTTACCTCTGTATTTGGCACTGGTGCAACTGCTGCTGGAATACTGTCTACAGTTCTGGTGTCCATAATTCAAGACGGATGTTGATGTACTGGAGAGGGGGTTCAGAGAAGAGCCACCAGAAATATTAAAGGATTAGGAAACATTCCTTCTGGAGATAAACAGATTGAGCTCCTTGAGTCTGTCTTAACAAAGAGAAAATTAAGGGCTGACTTAATTACGGTCTATAAGTACATATGTGGGGAACGAATATTTAATAATGGGCTTTTCAATCTAGCAGAGAAATGTACAACATGATCCAATGTCTGGAGGCTGAAGCGACTCAATTTCAGACTGGAAATCATTGAGTCGTAGGACTAGAAAGGACCTTGAGAGGTCATCTAGTCCAGACCCCAGCACTCAATGCAGGACTAAGTATTATCTATGACCAGTATTTATCTAACCTGCTCTTAAAAATCTCCACTGACGGAGATTCCACAACCTCCCTAGGCAATTTATTCTAGTGCTTAACTACCCTGACAGTTAGGAAATTTTTCCTAATGTCCAACCTAAACCTCCCTTGCTGCAATTTCAGCCCATTCTTTTTTGTCCTATCCTCAGAGGTTAAAGAGAACACTTTTTCTCCCTCCTCCTTGTAACAACCTTTTATTTACTTCAAACCTGTTATGCCCCTCCCTCCGTTGTCTCTTCTCCAGACTAAAGAAACTCAGTTTTTTCAATCTTTCCTCATAAATCATGTTTTCTAGACCTTTAATCATTTTTGTTGCTCTTCTCTGGACTTTCTCCAGTTTGTCCACATCTTTCTTGAAATGTGGCACCCGGAACTGGACACAGCAGTCCAGGTGAGGCCTAATCAGCACAAAGTAGACCAGAAGAATTACTTCTTGTGTCTTGCTTACAACACTCCTGCTAATACATCCCACAAAGTTTGAGGGACCGTCCGCTGACTTGCCGCCGAATACCTGGACGTGCCGCCCTTCTCCGGAGCAGCTGCCCCAAGCACCTGCTTGCCAGGCTGGTGCCTGGAGCTGGCCCTGGTCACAGGACAGCTTTGGGGGGAGAGGTTTGCAAAAATGACAAGTAGGGCAAATGCCTGAGGTTCCACACCATAGGGGCCCCACAAAGTTACATTGCATGCTTCAGCCCCGCTGTCTGGGGCTCAAGCTTTAGACAAGGCTCACAAGTGATAAATAGGCCCAAGCATCACAGTGAAATGTGAGTACAATATTTACATTCCAGTTAATTTATTTTATAATTATATGTGTAAGCAAAGTCTGGGTGAGCTCTCCCCTGCCATCTAGTGGTGAGCTGTGGAAAGAGTTCAGAAGCTGATCTCGTTTGCATGGACACACCCACCCTGTGTAGGTGCTCAGCATGATGGGACTGCTGGGAGCTGGTGTTGGATCCCCAGTCTCCTTGTCATTGGGGCAGGAGTAATAAAGGGTTGCTATCCTTGTTGTGTGAACCGAGGACAACAGAACTGTACCTGGCATACCCCAATGGAGGAACTTGCCCTTAACTGAATAGCACTTGCTAGGCAGGGGACATGGCTTCTAAAACCCAATGAATTGAGAAAGGGTGGGCGGTGTGGGCCATGTTTAAGGGGCCTAGACACTATTTGATCCTTCCTCTCTCCACGGTATAATAAAAGAGCTAATTTAGACTCAATCAATAGTCTTGTTTCATGCTGTAGAGCTGAAATCATGGATACCTAGGTCTAAGTATTAGTCCTACTTTGGGACAGTGTCTCTATTGCAAGAGACTGCACAATGTGCATCAGCAGTGAGGCTCCTCCACTAACAGCTGCAATTACTGAGAGCGGTGTTAAGTGTGTATGTGTGGGGGGGGGCCCTGAAGCCATCTTGGCGAGCGACCAGCAGGGCAGCTGGCGGAGAGGCATGATCAGTAGGGTGTCTGGTGGAGAGGCATGGCAAGTGGCTAGCAAGGTGGCTGGCAGAGAGGTGCGACCAGCAAGGAGGCTGGTGGAGAGGGCCAGAGCAGATCCCCGCAGAGGCATAGCAACCGGCAGTTGGGGTGATGAGCGAGTGCCCGAGCAGTGCGGTGTGTAAGGTGCCTCCTTAAACCACTCCCCCTTCACCGCCTTCCACACAGGGTGGGAGGTGAACTCTGCAGATGAACCTCTGAACTCTGGGCTGCACTGGCCAAGGACAGAAACTGTGAATAAGGTACAGAGAAGGGACGGGCACGTTAAAGGGACTTTTGGGTTGCTGGACTTAAGACCCTGAGGGAAAAGTACACTGGCTAACTTACTTGGGGGTGGGTCTTTTGCTCATGGTTTGTGTTTATGAGCCCTAGTTGCGGTGTTTTCCCAAATGAATGCTGAGTTAATTTCCTCCTTTTATTAAAAGGTTTTGCTACATTCAGACTCTGTGCTTGCAAGAGGGGAAGTATTGCCTCTTAGAGACATCCAGGGGATGGTGTGTAAATGTCCCAGGTCACTGGGTGGGGGCTTCAGCCGGTTTTGTGTTGTATTGTTGAAAAGGAACCCCTAGATACTGAACCCGGCCCTTGTTGCTACTGGCTTCACCTGGCAGAAAGGTTACAGATGCTAAAAATGAGAAAGTAAGAAATTTTTTCACTACTAGTATGCTGTGGCACTCTTGTATTTTTATGTCTGATTTTGTAAGCAAGTAATTTTTAAGTGAGGTGAAACTTGGGGGTACGCAAGACAAATCAGACTCCTGAAAAGGGTACAATGGTCTGGAAAGGTTGAGAATCACTGGACTAGATGATTACAGTGGTCCCATCTTGAAATTTATGAATCTATTGGTGAAGGTTAGGATCTGTTTTTTATCTGTCCCTTCCTAATCTGAACAGCATAAAGGAATATCTGAGAACCGAGCATATGTTCTATTTAGGTGCATTTTACAAAGCATTTTATAAGAGACTTCAAAATGAGGAGGTGAACTATAGTTGGTTATAATGGACAGATTCATAAAGAGGGAGCACGGTATTGTGAATCTGATCACCATGTAAAGCCAATACACAAGATAAGCCTCCTTTTTTTTCTTCTTCCCCCAAGTGTTATGTTGTTTGAATCAATTCTTTTTGGTTCTTTTCCAAGTTAAAGATAGAGATGAGTCAGATCCAAACCTCCGTCTTAGAGCCCCCAAATGCTCTGGAACTTTTGGGATGTTCAAAATTGGAATTGGCATCCACATTTTCCAAATGGTCCCCATTTTTCACAGTACTCCAAGCGAAAACATTGGGAGTGGGGCAGGGGTGGCCTTGAAATACAGATTCAGATGCTTTATTTTGAGCTCATATGTACTAACAGGTATCTTTATCTCATAGGTGATAGAGATGACACCAAGATCATTGGCATTCTTGTTGTTTTCATTGATGGCCTTATTGCAATTATGTTCATTTTCTAATCCCAGAAGGGTACAGGGAATTGCAATGAGTTCTAACCCAACACAAATACTCAATGTCTTATATGAGTATTATAGACGTGAATTTAATGAATGAACTTATATAATATGTAGGCACTTTCTATTTTACATGCATCTCATCTCTGCAGAGTAACTTCTGTTTGTAAGTGTAACCCTTCGGTTTATGTCCAAGTGTTCCCAATAATGCAGAATCTAGCTCGGGGCGGCCAAACTTTTTGGCCTGAGGGCCGCATCGGGTTTCTGAAATTGTATGGAGGGCCGGTTAGGAGAGGCTGTGCCTCCCCAAACAGCCAGGCATGGGCCCCTATCCAATCCCCCTCCCACCCCGCTTCTCGCCTCCTGATGGCCCCCCTGGGATTCCTGCCCCATCCCACCCCCCCCTTCCCTGATGGCCCCAGGACCCCCCCCCCCCCCCCCCCCCCCCCCCCCGCCCACTCTCTGTCCCCTGACCGCCCCGGACTCCCCGCCACATCCAACCCCCCCTCCTTCCTTACTGCCCCCCAGGACCTCTGCCCTATCCAACCACCCCTACTTGGGGGATGGATAGCTCAGTGGTTTGAGCATTGGCCTGCTAAACCCAGGGTTGTGCGTTCAATCCTTGAGAGGGCCACTTAGGGATCTGGGACAAAATCAGTACTTGGTGGTGCTAGTGAAGGTAGGGGCTGGACTCAATCACCTTCCCCGCCCCCTTCCACCCCCCTCCCCCCCCTCCCACCCCCCCCCCCCTTCCGGCCGCCCCCCCCCCCCCCCAGGACCCCTGCTCCCGTTCAGTGCCCCTGTTCCCCTGCCCTCTGACAGGCCTGATCCCTAGCCACACACCCCAACCACCCGTGGAACTCCTCTGCCCTCTATCCAACCCCCCCGCCCCCTTACCATACTGCCTGGAGCACCAGTGGCTGGTGGCGTGGCTGCACCAGGACAGGCATCCGTGCTGCACAGCACAGAGCACTGGGTCAGGCTGGACTCTGCAGCTGCACTGCCCCAGGAGCTCGCTGCTCCACTGGCCAGAGCATTGCGCCAGCGGCGGAGTGAACTGAGGCTGTGGTGGCAGGGGGAACAGCAGGGGAGGGGCCGGGGGCTAGCCTCCTGAGCCCAGAGCTTAGGGGCCGGACAGGATGGTCCCACGGGCCAAATGTGGCCCGCAGGCTGCAGTGATAGTTCTGCACAGTTTCATCACTCCAAAAAGTGGTTTTGAAACATTTTCCCTTTGGTATGGTAATACAGGTTTGTAGCACTACAACAATGTAAAACAATCATTTTACACGTGAAGTACCTAAGAATGCTCAAGCAGATTATTGTGCTTTAAAAATCCCCCAAAACAGAACACCTCCCCCCCCCAAAAAAACCCAAACACTTTTAATGGATTAGTAAAGCTACAGCATAAATAACCTAAGACCTGCTGCTGCTTCTCAGCTTGTCTCACTCCTTATTCACTTAGTTGTTTGGCACAAAGCCAAAGCTTTTGGAGTAGAGGATCGCTCAGCTGCCATAATTCTCATATGTTAGCTTGTGCTGGCTCATAGTCTTCAGCTGCCCATTCTTCTAAACTTTATTCATTTCTCTTTTACTGTCTTGATTTCCTTCAATAAATCAATATAGATGGAGCTACCATAACATGCACCACAGTGCTCGTCTGTGGCTGATCTTATGCCTGTAGCCATGTCACCTTGTGCTCTAATCACATCCGCTTTTATAAACTAAGTCATGATGGGCCTGGCCAGCACCTGGATGAGAGACTGCTGAGGAAAATCCAAGATGCTGCAGGAAATGATGATGATGATGATTCAGTAGGTTCAATTATTAACTCTAAGTCAGTACACTATTGATAGTGTTGTCCTTTGGATAGGCTCACACTTTGATTTTGTTTTTCTGAATTCCTCCTGTAGTTTTAGTGCTTGTCTACATGGCATGGTAAAGCACAGTAAAGAGATGTGATGTGTGGAGCTTTCTAATATGCTGTGCTCTAAACTGCCCTGTGCAGACTTGCTGATGTGAACAAATAGTTCCTCTTAGTTCTCACCAGCAGCATCTACAAGTCATACCCCTCTAATGTGCTTTATGGCACTGTGTAGACAAGCTCTTAATCAAATAAGTTATTTTTCATCTCGTCTTTCACTTTCATGCAGTGTTACTATGTGCTGTTAAAAGAATGTTTCTCCCCAGAAAGCTGTACACTTTAGTGATAGGCAAACTGATTTGAACATGGAGTTTGTAAAGCAACGTGGGATGCTTAAGATAATTCTGATCATTGCAAAAGTAACCTTCCTCCAGGGATGGCCGGCACTTGAATATAAGAATTCTTAAATTTACCTCTTCTTGTAAGATTCTTTATGATCTGCATACCATTGCTTATTGCCTACTAAGCTTTTGTTCCAGCTCATTCTCCTCTGTCTTGCTGTGAAAACAAGCGACAGCATTAGTTATAGATTCTGAGTGCAATGAGATTGGCAGATGAGCACTTGCATTTATTGATTTTACAGAAGAGGCTCAAAGGAGGCATCACTGGAATAGTAAGCTTCCTTTGAGTAAACTGAAATATCACATTAGACATAAATATATACTGATTGCAAAATGCATTTCAACTTTATTTTGATAGCACTCAGGGGAAACCAGTACACTTCTGAATAGTCTAAGCATTTCCTTTGCATTGTACAGAAATGAACTCATGTATAGAATTTATCAAGCCTAGTGTCTGAAGTACCTCTTCCTTAAAATGGATAACAGCAATAATTAGCCTGAATTTAAAAAATTGTAGAGCCTGATTCACAGGCCCACTCTTGCACTTGGTTACCACTTCGGTGGTGCATATAAACCAGTCATATTGGATCAGAACAACCCAGTTTAAGAGGATTTTCCAAGTTGTGCAGAGGTTCCATAATGGCTCTATTCTGCTCCTGGGCTACAACTGAGGGGGAATGGCCAGAGTGGTACTGTGCTATTCCACAGCTATGTCCAGCTATTCTCAGCTGCCAGATAGTTCCCTGAGGCCAGTGCAGCTGACCATAGTTTAAAACATCCCTGAAAACATGATCTTCAGGCCAATGGGAACTGCTGAATGGCAGCACTTCTGAACATCCTGGTCACTTACACAGATGCCTTGCTTTGGGTACTCAATTGGAAAGTTTTGGAATAAATTCTGAGAGTAGATATATATGTATGTTTGTGTATAATATAATATGAAGTGTGCATGCACACGTGCATATTTTTAGCAAGGCGTTGGGGGGCATAGTGACAATTGAGGATGGATAGAAAGAAAACACCAATATTTCCTGTTATAAAAGATGAGTGAATATTTTTTTCTCTGAAGTCAGACCCAAACTTTGTTAGGATGCATGCTCAAATTATCATCCCTATGGAAATTAAATATATGCTGCTACAGCTTGAATACTGGCCAGGTTTTACACAAACTTTGAGAGAGTATGCTTCTCAGAATGTTATTGTGCTGCTCACAATTTGAGAGCCATTGCATTATGGGGATTGTCTTCTATCATGTGCTGTCTCTCTCTGAGATATGTGCAGTCATATTTTAAATTTTAATCATACAAAATATTTAAATAACTTTTAGTCACCTGTGAAAAGTGCCATAATGAATGTAATACCTTCAGTTCATTACACATCCTAGGACAGGCAGCACTACCCGTGTGTAATGCTGGCTTAAAGCACGATCTCTAGGGCTGAGCTGATAGCTCTGTCTCCATGAATCCTTCAGTCTGTCTTCTTTGCTGAGGCTGCCTACAAGAGGTATGTTTCTGATGTTTTGGGGGTCCTTTTTAAAGAGCAACACCAGCTAAGAACTAAACCGAGACTCCGCAACTAATTTCATATAGATCACCAAGCTGCCTTAATATGGTATCAATGTTTGGTTAAATACAGATCTGCACTATATTCCGATCAATACATATTCTTCCATTGTTTCTCTGTAGCTGCAGCTCTCCTCCACATCTGAGATATGGTGATATACTGGGATGCTATAATTCTCTTGCCCTAGTGCCTTAAACTTTGTACCATTAGAAGTTAATCACTACCTGGGACTCAGTGGAGCTATGCTGATTGACACATGTAAGGATCTGTCCCAACATTTCCAATAAACTATATTTTCTTGGTGCAATGCTGGTGGTAAAATGAATCCTCTGAACCATATAATAATACTATGAATCATTGTTTAAGGTGGAAATCATTCCCATCTGTCCTATTATTTGTATGTAATGCTGTCCCATTATTTATGTTTAATATGCCATGCACATGTACTGCATGATACAAATAATATTAATAGTATTATCAGCAATAATAAAAATAACATGGGTTAATCATGCCATGATTGGAACTCAGTTCTATGAGTATTTGGCAAAAACTCCTTTTTGTAGACTGAGTGGTCCATGTGAACTTACTCATTTTACATTATTCCTGATGAATCGAAGCTAAACTATCTGGTAAACAGTTAATGAAAATGTATTTCAGCCTTTTGGTTGTTCATGAGCTGTTCATGTTGGTTATTTCCTATTTGTTGTCATGATAGGTGATTAGTCAGAGGTATTGTCTGCTCTGTAATTGGACGACTGAAACATTTTAAAGAGAATAACAAGTATACTTGTTCCTGCATCTTGAATACAGGCATTGGTACAAAGAACAGCTATTCTCTGACTGTTCTTGAGGGATACAAATCCTTTTATGTGTAAGTTTGTGAATAAAAAGGGACAGGAATGTGTTTGAGCCAAACAGCCATTTGGAATTCAAAAGAATATTAGTGAATGCTATTCGGCAGTTTTTGACTGGCTCAAACTATCAGCAACCTGACTCGTGCATCATTGGTAAAGATCAGTTTGTTGATGTTCTGCTGATCAAAAATATGTGTAGGGGTTAGAATTGTGGTTATTTACAAGTTCAGGAACCTGATGAGAAAAGCTATTGATACCATTTATAATGGGGCTAGACGAGCGTATTCACTTAAGCCAGACAGTTCCATTCAGTCGATTTGATGATTTCATCGCACAAATGCTCCTAACAATCTGCAAACATCCTCTTCGTCCTGAAGTTGTATGTGTGCATCTCTATAAATCATTCTGTAATGATTTTATTATGCAAATATTGAGTGCTTTAGGACTCTCACAGTAGATTTCATAGCCTGCCTGAGCAGCAATACTAGTGGCAAGCCATTGAAGATTCTGACAAGGTTTAGAAGAGACCCCAGCTGCGCTGCCCGGGACTGTGGCACACTAAGGATAGATGGGGAGGGAGCGGGGAGATTTCATTTAGTTTAAAGAACAAACAAATAAAATAAGCCAAACTTGCAGTACCTTATTTTTAAAAAATGAGAGTTGAACTTGGGTGAATTGCGAAAGCTGAATACCCAAAGTACTAACCTGGGAGAGGAGGGTTTTCCCTATTTAAAATATGTAAATTAAGGTTCCGGGTAGAAGTCAGTTTTGACAGCATTTACTGGGGAAGACAGATTAAGAAAGCAATCATTCAGATAGCACTTTTCAGTTTTTACTTAAAAGTAAATGCAGTGATTTGTATTCCACCAAATCCCAGCAGTGCTGCTATACCTGAGGTTCTGTTAATATTTCCATTATAAAAATTCCTATTTGTATAGGTTTGTATCTCAGCCATTAAATTTTGGCCCTGGGCTACATCTTAGCATACAAGGTCATAGCCTGGAGGCAAATTTATTTCTTTCACAGAAATCATTTTAAAAGTAAATGTCTATTTATGCAATATGTGACAGTGGCAAAAAAAGTACTTCTGAATTTTTGGGTAATGTATACGCTCCAATAGTTGACTAAAACTTTGTTCCTAAAACCCAATTTTGTAAGTATTTAGGGCTCAGTTCTGCTGTCAGTTATAGGTCATCCTGTTTGTTGGATTTACACCAGGGTTAATGAGTGGAGAATTTAACTCTTAGGCTATAATAATTTAGGCTTTTGGTATTCAAAAATGTATTTGAGATTGCCTGGGAGCCTGTCAAGATGAAAATCATATAATCATAATATGATGATGCCTAGTTCTGATATAGCACATTTCATCCATAGATCTCAAAGCATTTTACAATGGAGGGCAGTATCCATATCCCCATTTTACTGATGCGGAAACTGAGGCACAAAGTGGGCTATGCAGTAGGTCTCACTGCCCCCTCCATTTTCCATCTGTAATTTCTTTTATTCTATCATAACTTTGTTTAAGTTGTGAGTTTCACATACATAGTGAATGAGACTGATCAGTTTAATTTTGTTTATAGAGAATTTCTGGCCCATGTCATGTGAGCAGAGACACCCAAGACTCCCAAATGCTTTTGCAAAGAGCTAGAGAATGACCCCTTACTCAATAGTCCCGACTTTTATGAAGTTCTTCCTATAAGATATCCTAGTGCTCTCTGGTAATTGGAGGACCAAGAACTTTACTACTTCAACTCAGCTGCACAGTCCATTTCACTTTCAGGGGTTCATGGAATAGCATAGTGCTCTTGTATTTGGCTCAAGTCTCAGGGAATATTTAAATGAAAATAATTACCAAGCTGTTTTCACTAGAACAGCAAGCAGTTTTCTGTTAAGTTTTGCATACTTTCTTACCCACCTTCCCAACCCTCTTTTAAACAAGAATGTAAGGGTACATCTATACAGCAAAGAAAAATCCACGGCTGGCCTATGCCAGCTGACTCAGTCTCAGGGGGGTCCTGTGATCCTTGTGGGACCCTCCCACCTGAGCTCCAGCCCACACCCAGAAGTCTACACAGCAATGGAACAGCCCTGCAGCCCGAGTCGGCTGTCATGGGCCAGCTGCAGGAATCTAGTTGCTGTGTAGACATACTCTAACTTTTAGGACAAGTGCAAAGCTACTTGACAGTGTCCTTGTAAAATATTGGCTACTGGCCAGACACCATAGATTTTGTTTGTTTGTTTGTTAAATATTCATAAATATTTTTACCACATTACATATCAAAATGGTATCATTATATGTCATAATGTAATTTTAGGCAATCATTGTCATGCTTTCTAACTGTTTAATAACTCAGACTTTTACCAATTATATCATTAGATTTAATGCAGTTACATTAATTGCACAAATAAATGATAGTTGGCTACAAATGGCTTGAAAAACCAAGACTTTGCTTATATTATAAAAGCTGGAGCTTGCAAAGCAAACTCAGGAAATCACAGACCTATCCTGCTGGCCTCCATGTTATTACCACAACTTTTCCTATAGCGTCTGGAGCAGAGGTGGGCAAACTATGGCCCTCAGGCCACATCTGGCCAGCGGGACCATCCTGCCCGGCCCTTGATCTCCTGGCCGGGGAGGCTACCCTGATCCCGCAGCCACGCTGCCAGCACTCTGGGCAGCGGGGTTGCATGCTCTGGCCGGGCGGCGCAGCTGCCAGACATGTTGCTCTGAGCAGCATGGTAAGGAGGTGGGGGCCGGGGGGTTGGATAAGGGGCGAGGGGTCCCAGGGGGCAGTCAGGAGAGAGGGAGCAGGGGGTGGTTGGATGGGGCGGAGGTTTTGGGGAGCAGTCAGGGGACGAGGGATGGGGGGGTTGGATAAGCATGGGAGTACCGGGGGGCCTGTCAGGGGGCGGGGAAGTGGATAGGGATCAGGGGACGGGGAATGGGGGGGGTAGGTGTGGAGTTCCAGGGGGGCCTGTCAAGGGGCGGGGGTGTAAATGGGGTCAGAGCTGTCTGGGGACTGGGAGCAGGGGGATTAGATAGGAGGTGGGGTCCCAGGGGTGGTTAGGGATGGGGGGTCCCGGGAGGAGGCGGTTAGGGGACAAGGAGCGGGGGGGGTGGAGGTTCTGAGGGGGACAGTCAGGGGATGGGAAGTGGGAGGGAGCGGATGGAGGTGGGAGCCAGGCTATTTGGGGAGGCACAGCCTTCCCTACCCGGCCCTCCATAAAGCTTTGCCACCCCAAAGTGGCCCTCAGGCCAAAACGTTTGCCCACCCCTGGTCTGGAGGCTACTAAAAAGTTTTGTTTGTGTGTGTGTGTTACAGTAGCAACTTGAGGTCCATTATTCTAAGTGCTGTACAAACACACAGTTAAAAACAGGCTCTGCCCTGAACGGGACAAGACAGACAGACAAAGGGTGAGAGCAAGGAAGTTGTCATTTTGTATTTGGAGAACTGAGGCACAAAGAGATTGATTTACCCAGGGTTATAAATAGGGTGACCAGATGTCCCGATTTTATAGGGACAGTCCCGATATTCGGGGCTTTTTCTTACATGGGTGCCTATTACCCTCCACCCTCTGTCCCAATTTTTCACACTTGCTATCTGGTCACCCTAGTTATAAAGGAAGGCTTTCCCAACCTCAGTAAAAAGAAGAACAGGAGTACTTGTGGCACCTTAGAGACTAACAAATTTATTAGAGCATAAGCTTTCGTGGACTACAGCCCACTTCTTCGGATGCATATAGAATGGAACATATATAGAAGAGATATATATACACACATACAGAGAGCATAAACAGGTGGGAGTTGTCTTACCAACTCTGAGAGGCCAATTAAGAGAAAAAAAACTTTTGAAGTGATAATCAAGCTAGCCCAGTACAGACAGTTAAGAAGTGTGAGAGTACTTACAAGGGGAGATAGATTCAATGTTTGTAATGGCTCAGCCATTCCCAGTCCTTATTCAAATCGGAGTTGATTGTGTCTAGTTTGCATATCAATTCTAGCTCAGCAGTCTCTCTTTGGAGTCTGTTTTTGAAGTTTTTCTGTTGTAATATAGCCACCCGCAGGTCTGTCACTGAATGACCAGACAGGTTAAAGTGTTCTCCCACTGGTTTTTGAGTATTTTGATTCCTGATGTCAGATTTGTGTCCATTAATTCTTTTGCATAGAGACTGTCCGGTTTGGCCAATTCTTTTAATGTAGTTTAGTGCTGATAGTGAAATGTGTTGTATTCTGCTCATTTAACCTGGTTTATAATATAACTACATTCTTGTTGAATATGTTAGTTGCTCAGATTGCTGCTTCATGATTAAAAATGTGATTACAAATGTGAGTGTGCATGTCAGAGAGAGATTATTTAGTGTTGTGAAAGATCCTTGATTATTAGCCCTGAAAACGGCCTCCTTTATAAGGAGATGGTACCGCACAGCTACGACAGTGCCAGGTCATTTGCCTCTCATCTGATCTGGGGGACCAATGTCTATTGTAGATGAAAGCTCTCTCTTGATGTCCATCCAGCCCTTGGTGTCGTGCTAGGGCTACCAACAACAACAAAGATGGGGGTGTCAGTTGTGATGGCAGATTTTGTGCTGTAATTATTATTTGTATTATGTAACATCTGTAAACCTCAATTAAAGATCAGGACCGTATCATGTTAAGTGCTGTTCAGAAAAACAAGAAAGAGGGCTGTCCCTGTCCCCACAGAGCTCAGATGTCAAACAGAAGTGACAGGTGGGCAAAACAGACAAACGAGGATGGCTGAGGGGCTGAAGTAACAAAATGAAAAGAAAACAAAGCAGAGAAATGAGTCTCTGCTCTCCCTTTGCCTAAGCGAGGTGGGCACTTTGTCCCCTGAGAAATAGACTGCGACCTCCAAGACTATTTCATGTAGGAGAATGTGCCATGTCCTCTTCTGAAAATGTGGGCTCTGGCTTAGTGTGTAATGATTTGTTGTGTTACTCTGAGGTTGCCAGCTCTCAGAAAAATATTTGGGACTCTTACAACTTTCTGTCATTTTTGGAAGCTGTGCCTTGAACAGCTGCTGTCAGCTCAGGAGTTTCTGGCTGATTTCCTTGTGGGGCTGCTGTTGGCTCTACAGCTGGTGACTGTGGGCTGCAGTCCCACCTACTGCCAACAGGAGCACCTGTTCCCAGACTAGCTGCTTTTTTCATTTTGTTTTGTTTTTTTACAGCCTCTCATTCAGCTTCCTTCTCTGGGTTCAGAATGGGGAAGCAGAGGGGATTTGGCCATGGGGAGCCCCAGGAAGGGGCAGAAGCAAGAGCCACCCCATGGGGAGCCCCAGGCAGCCCAACCATCTCCCCTGGCACTGAAGTTAAGTTTGGTGGTTAACAGAGTAAGTGGGCAATGGGAGAAGGGGTGGTTCCCTGCTTACCCAGTTATCCTCGTCTCCCATTGCTGCTAGGCAGAGGTGGAGAATGACAAGAGAACAGAGCAGCAGGGGTGTGTGATGACAGGGCAGGTAAACAGCAAAGGAACAGGTAAAAGAGCTGGAAATCCTGGTAGTAGGAGAGTTCTGGAGTGTCCCCATGAGCTGAGAACACGTGTACATAGGTATACAAACAAGGATGGGTGCGCTGGTTGAGTTTAGAAATCCGAAGCCAGACTAAAAAGATCAGTTGTCCTAGATTCATAGATACCAAGGACAGAAGAAACCCATTGTAATCATCTAGTCTGACCTGTAAAGACAGGCCATAAAACTTCCCCAAAATAATTCCTAGAGCAGATGATTTAAAAATGGTGAGTGATGGAGAATACAGTATGATCTTTAGTAGGTTGTTCCAATGGTTAATTACTTTTGCTGTTAAAAATTTATGCCTTATACCTCATCATCTGATGAGGAAGAGGATGGTTATCTCCTAACCCATCAGGGTATAACAACAACAGTGTATCAAAACCATCCTGCCCAGAACAAGTTTTTAGCTGTCTGATTCTTGTCTCTTTAGCTTCTTGTACTTAATCTCCTAGATAGCTTACAAGTAAAGGTCACAGGCAATTTGAATCTAAAGATATTGTGACAATTAAGCACAGCTATTGCCATGCAACAGATGCATTCCAGGAGATCCCATTTTGGCAACAGGCTTAGAATCCTCTAGATGCAAGTGTGATTGGGGGTGAGGAGGTCAGTGTACACAATTGGAATAGATATCACATATCTGAAGAGACAGCACAGTTTAGCTGTGGGGTGTCTTTGTCTAATTATTAGTACAACACCAGCCTTCCAGTGTAAGTTTTAAGAGGTGTATTAATAGTGGCTATTGATGAATGAGAAGGGAGAAAATATGATGTGGGTTTAACAAATGGAGAGCAGAAGTGTGAAAATTAGGTGTGATTAGAGTCAGCAGTACACATTCTGCTCTCATGGATTTTGATAAGGCTGTTCAAGTGTAATAGAGGGCAGAATTGGGCTCTATTTATTTAAATTATTAGCGAAATAGGACTGCTGTTATAGAGGCATCAGGTAGGAATTGCAAAAGCCTGTTGTTGGAGAGATTTATTATCTGGTTTTGGGAAGCAAAGTCTGTTTACCTCAGTATTAAACCCACAATCCACGGAGATCCAGCCCATAAATGCACACATGCAATGAGAAACCCAGGAATTTCTTCCCAAGTTGCTCATATATCTCATGAGCAGGACAATTTACAGAGCTATGACTAATAAGCATGCCATTCTGGAACTTGGCACGGTGGGCTGGACTTTCTCTGACAACAGCGAGCGCTGTCACGGCTGCTTTAGTGCCTAATTAAAACAATAGTCTGGAAATATTTTGGGAGAGGAGTAGGGTAGTGGGGATGGAAACATAAACACATTTGGCAGCTAACTGGTCAAAAATCTTCCCCCGCAAAATATACAATTATATTGTAAATGTGCTTAAATGGCATCTACGGAACCATTTAAAGAAAATTACAAACTGTACTTGGCTTAACACCTCCAAACTGCTACACTGTAGACCTGCCCTGTAACCACTGTGGAACCATTGAGGTTCCAAATGAAGATTGCTTAAAGCTTAAAAATGCTGGTTATGGTGTTTGACAGATTTGAAACCTGGGAAGAGTAAGGAATTCAGACAACTATACTGAAATGTGCCAGACATACATGGACTTTTGGGACAAGAAGTGTTAAGGGGGTTTCCTGGGGAATCCCTGGGGAGTGGTTAATGCAAGTTACACAATCCGTGAAGAGACAACCACTGCCAGGTGATTTACCTGTTCACAGAGACTGTAGATCAAAGGCCTCAGCTGTATAAAGAAACAGCTGAACTGTCACTCAGAGTCTGGTTCCTGATCTAAAAACTGGCATGATTTTGTAACCAAGAGGCTAACCCAGTTGAGGGGTTTGAAGGATTGAAACCTACCAGAGTGCTATGTTGGAGGTGGGGGTGATCTCTGGAAAGCTTTTAGCATACATTTAGATTCTTGTATTGCATTTGTGTATGTTATCTCTGTAATGCTTCTACCCTAAGAATAAATGCAGTTTGCTTTGAGAAGGCAATTCAATAACTGCTGTACGTTATTGTAACCCTTGGAAGAAGAGTTAACCATAGCTGCTGGTCCCTTGTTAGAGCTGCTGGAAAATCGCAGTGAGCTGCGGAGGATCTGCAACCTAAACCTCCAGTCTGAAGGGAGGGAGATGCAGGCCTCTCCCCCAGGAGAGGTAATGGCTTGGGAATGAAAACCTTAAGGGGGAGAGGGGTCAAAGGTACAATTAACCCTGAAACTGTGACAGTGTTTGGTTACAGTGTGTGTCAAAGGAAGATATTCTGGTCACATACACCAGAGGATTTTTTCAGTTTATTTGTCTGGGCTTTAAAGGTGCTTTAAGACTCTCAGTGAACCTCCAGATCTGTAATAGTACAGCAAGGCAAATAGATGTTTTTTCTTTAACAAGAGTGTTCTGAATTGATCTTCCTTTATTATTTATTTGTCTAGAAAAATCCCCCCAGAACCAGGCTGAATAGGCTGAGGTTTAAATTATTAAAGCACTCATTTCCATTTGTGTCTTTGTATCTTTCAGAGATGGTTGTTCTTGACTGATGCACAGGAGGTTTATGCACATGATTCCTATTGCTATTCACAAGAGTTACTTGCATAAATCTCTCTTACTCAGTGGGAGACTAATAGAACCCTAGGGCCTCCTCCTACCTCATTGAAGTCAATGGAAATTTTGCCATTTACCTCAGTGGGAATAGGATCAAGCCTTCAGTGAAGTTGAATGTTGACAATTAGCATAGGAGGACAAATAAAATTCCTTGTGAAAAATGTTGTATTGCTTAACATCACCTCATCAAATTGGCAGAAAGTCAATTTTCTTTAGCTTTGTGTCAAATGCACTTCTCTGATGTGCGTGAGAAAATAGGGGGAGATTTTCAGAGGCATGTAGGTAGTCCCTTTTGTGCCTTTGGAAATCTCCCAAAGTCACTAAAGCCAATCAATTAAATGTGCAGGGTCCCATTGACATACTCTGGTAGAATGCCTAGAGTAACTTAGCTGCTCAGGTTAACCCTGTGTCCTCAGTATTCGTTTTTACTAATCATTGTTAATTACTAAGTTTTCTAATGAAACACACTTTCTCAGTTTAGACAGACTGGGTCCATTAACTCACAAATCTATCCCCAAAAATCTGACGACAACGGAACGTTTGCGTAGAATACTGCCACCTTGTGGTGCAGCAATGAATAAGATCCTGAAAATGTTTCCTCAAATTACAGTTTTTCTCCATGGATACGGGATGGCTAGTGTGTGAGAGAGTTGAATTTGAACCCCAGCAGAAGTTTGTCATGTCCCAGGTTGACCAAATGCAGGAGTGGTACAAAGGTGACATTGTGACAGAATTCCTGGGGTACAGCCTGGGACTGTGGGACCACTGTACCCTCTGAACTCTCTCCAGCCTGGGCTGTCTCTCACAATACCTTGCTAGTGACCAGCAACAAACCCCTCCAGGTGCTGTTATCACTCAGCAAAACCGCATGTGGAAACCCAACACACAGCTAGATTGCATGAATGCTCCCAGAGCCACTCATAAATCACACAGAGATAGGCACCAGAACCAAATCCCCCTCCTTCCCCCCCCCCCCCCCGCTCCAAACACCACCCTTCAGGAATATACCATCTTGCATTGCTCAAGATGAACAGTGCACATTTATTAATTTGTTCACCACTTCATCATCGGAAAGTGGATATACACCAGCCTTTGCAAAAGCTAAGCAGATTTGCCACACACTTCATACAAACTCACTGGTAAAGATAAAGAGTAAAACAAATTTATTGACTATAATAAGTAATATTAAGTGATAGGCAAAAAGTCAGAATTAGTTACCAAAATAAAATAAAATATAAGCACGCAGTCTAAACTCTCAACCCTATTAGGGTATGTCTACACTACGAAATTAGGTTGATTTATAGAAGTTAATCTTTAGAAAGCGATTTTATACAGTTGATTGTGTATGTCTCCACTAAGCACATTAAGTTGGCAGAGTGCATAGTCAATATCGTGGCTAGCATCAACTCATGGAGCGGTGCACTGTGGGTAGCTATCCCACAGTCTCCGCTGTGAGGAGGACATGGACACAGACATTCCTGAAAGCACGGGATGTGGCAATTGGGACATCATGGCAGCAGTGGGGCAGGTTGATACAGTGGAACGCCGATTCTGGGCCCAGCAACAAGCACAGACTGGTGGGACTGCATGGTGTTGCAGGTATGGGATGATTCCCAGTGGCTGCAAAACTTTCGCATGCATAAGGCCACTTTCCTGGAACTTTGTGAGTTGTTTTCTCCTGCCCTGAAGCACAGGAATACCAAGACAAGAGCTGCCCTGACGGTTGAGAAGCGAGTGGTGATAGCCCTCTGAAAGCTTGCAACGCCTGACTGCTACCGCTCAGTTGGGAATCAATTTGGAGTGGGCAAATCTACTGTGGGGGTTGCTGTGATCCAAGTAGCCAATGCAATCACTGACCTTCTGCTAACAAGGGTAGTGACTCTGGGAAATGTGCAGGTCATAGTGGATGGCTTTGCTGCAATGGGGTTCCCTAACTGTGGTGGGGCAATAGATGGAACGCATATCCCTATCTTGCCAACCAGTACGTAAACTGCAAGGGGTACTTCTCAATGGTGCTGCAAGCACTGGTGGATCACAAGGGACCTTTCACCGACATAACGTGGGATGGCCAGGAAAGGTGCATGCCGCTCGCATCTTTAGGAACTCCGAGCTGTTCAAGCAGCTGCAAGAAGGGACTTACTTCCCAGACCAGAAAATTACCGTTGGGGATGTTGAAATGCCAATAGTTATCCTTGGGGACCCAGCCTACCCCTTGCTCCCATGGCTCATGAAGCCGTACACAGGCAGCCTGGACAGTAGTAAGGAGCAGTTCAATTATAGGCTGAGCTAGTGCAGAATGGTGGTAGAATGTGCCTTTGGATATTTAAAAGCTCACTGGCGCTGTTTGCTGACTAGGTTAGACCTCAGCGCAACCAATATTCCCATTGTTATTGCTGCTTGCTATGTGTTCCATAATATCTATGAGCGTAGGGGGAGTCGTTTATGGCAGGGTGGGAGGTTGAGGCAAATAGCCTGGTGGCCGATTTTGAGCAGCCAGACACCAAGGCGATTGCATAGCTAGGCATGCTGCTCATCAGAGAGGCTTTGAAAACCAGTTCCATGACTGGCCAGGCTACTGTGTGACAGTTGTGTGTGTTTCTCCTTGATGCAAACCCACCCCTTTTGTTGATTTTAATTCCCTGTAAGCCAACCTCCTCCCCCCTTCAACAACAGCTGGCAAAGGAAATAAAGTCACTATTGTTTTGAAACTCCGTATTCTGGGGCATCAGGGTGAGGAGGATATGGAACTTGGGGAGGACGGCAGATGGTTATACAGTAGATAAAGCAGCGGTCTGTGCTCTTGTTGCCTTTCCTGCAGCTCCACCAGATGGCTGATCGTATCTGTTTGCCCCCCCATTAGCCTCAGCATTGCCTCCCGTGTCTTCTGATTGCGCTGACTTAATGCTTTTGTGGCCTCTGTCACTGCATTCAGCTGTGCCCTATCAGTGCGGGAGGACTGCATGAGCTTGGAAAACATGTCATCGTGAGTGCGTTTTTTTTCACCTTCTAATCTGTGATTACCTCAGGGATGGAGATGATAGGAGGAGTATAGAAACATTTGCACCTGCGGGGGCATAAAGGGAGAGTAAAATTTAAGATGATACATTTCTGAGAACAAAAGGGAAACTCTTTCACAGTGAATCAAGAAATTCACAGCAGATAGCACATGTGCTTTTGGTACAAGGTCGCATTTTGTCTTTTATATTGAGCACCTGCCGGTATGGTGACACATCACACATGACTGAGCAACAGAATTCGGTTACCAGGCAGCCATGGTAAGCCAAAGGGTATGTAGGGTTGGCCTTCATAACATGTGGGAATGGTTTAGAACTGCAGCGCCCTTCTTTCCCATAGCAAGCAATGCTGGTTGGGTTTGCCATTTAAAAGGAGGGGCTGCGGTTTTGGGGTGGATGTGCAGCACACCCCTTCCCCCACCCCACCGTGTGGTTATTCTCTGGGATGATCCCTTCCCCCCATCACGTGGCTATTCTCAGGCATGATTCCTTTTAGCCAAGTGCAAACAGCCTAGCGTGAACGGGGTCCTTTTACTATTACCTTACAAAAATTCCCCTATTTCAACCATGAATTATATCACTGTCCTGAGGCTAACATAGAAAGATAAAGACCGAATGTTGCTTGAATGCGACCAAAACCCAGGACCATTCGCTACCATGCTTTGTGCTGCAATGATTCCAGACTGCTTGCTACTGGCTTGGCGTGGTAAAGTGTCCTACCATGGAGGATAAAATAAGGCAGCCTTCCTCAGAAACCTTCTGCAAAACCTTTCAGAGTACCTCCAGGAGAGCTTCATGGAGATGTCCCTGGAAGATTCCTGCTCCATCCCCAGACATGTTAACAGATTTTCCAGTAGCTGTACTGGCCGCGAATGCATCCCAATTCTTCAGGGCAAATCAAACATTAAGCACAATTTCTTTTAAACCCTGTAGTATAGTTACAAGTGTGCAATCACCAGAGGTGCCTTCTCCAGCTTCAGGGTCCAGGAACCCACCTTGGGAGGGTATTGGATCCAGGGTGATGAAAAGGTCCTGGCTGCTAGGGAGAACAGATTCTCTGCTTGCCTACTGCGCATTCTCCTCCTCCTCCTGCTCTTCCACAAAATCCTCCTCCCTGTTGTGTGAGACTCGCCTCTTGCAGATATCCCATTCGGTCCATGCTGGAGCTCGTTTGCGATTCTGGGACTGCGTGGTCACCTGTACTGCTGAGCTCGTCACGCTGACCAAACAGGAAATGAAATTCAAAATTCACCGGGGCTTCCCCTGTGTACCTGGCTAGTGCATCGGAGTTGAAAGTGCTGTCCAGAGAGGTCACATTGGCGCACTCTGGGATAGCATCTGGAGGCCAATTCTGTCTAAATTGCATCTGCACTACCCCAAATTCGACACAGCAAGGTCAATTTTAGTGCTACTCCCCTCGCCGGGGAGGAATACAGCAGTCAATTTTAAGAGCCCTTTAGGTCGACGGAATGGTGTTGGTTGTGTAGACGCATTGATTATAAAATCGACCTAACGCAGCTAAATTCAACCTAACCTCATAGTGTAGACCAGGGCTTAGACTGGGCAACATCTAGATTATGCAGTTTTTCTCACCCCACTGGATATTGCAGTCCTTAATATATAGGTTTGGCCCTTGGCCAATCTCCCCTGTTGGAGTCTTGTCTTCTTCTGAGTGTCTTTGCTGCTTGTAGCATAGGTGGGTGAAGGAGAAAGGCCAAGCATGTGGCCACTGTGTCTGTTTTATACCCTCAGTCCATGTGCTTGGAAAACACAAGGCCAGGCATGTCTGCGTGCATAGCTGAGTCTCCAGGCAAGGTTGAGCAATTCCCCTGGTGTGGCCTCATGAGGGTGAGTCATTGCATTGTAGCTCCCTTGCTGGACAATGGTTGTTGATGGGTTGTTTCACACCCCGCCTGGGGGTTGGTTACTTTCCTTGCTGTTGCCTCTGGAGAGCTAATATCTGGGTGATTCCTCAATTTACAGCATGTTTTAGTAACAACCATACAACACAATTCTCATAACTTCAGCTGCATTAATGGTATACATATATGGATAGAGAAATGACTTTCAGCAGATCATAACCTTTGCCCGGATACCTTACAAGGCATGCTTTATATGTAACATCACAATTATATACAGATGAGGAATATGGAAGGCTACAGAGTGCTTCCCCAAGGTACAGAATGTCACAGACATATTTAACTTTATGGAGAGGGGGAGCTTTTGTGTGCAGGTCAGTCAAATCTCTGTAGAAAGCAAGTCACAATTTCTTGCCACTGGCAGTTTTGTGAAGTTGGGATTAAGTCTGCTTGAGCAGATCAATCAGAGAAATAATCTCCCAAGAACAGACTGATATTGTAGGTCACTCACACGGATTCTGGTGTCAACTGAGAGTGTGCATCCTGCCTCACTTCTGTAGAATGGGAAGCAAATGAATGGATCTTGGACTGAAGGAGGGCAGGCAAGAGTCAACAGAAAAATAAGTCCCATTTTAGTCAGTCTCCTGCATGGGAAAAATGGGGTAGTTTGAATTACTTCTCAATTGCCATTCTCTTCAGTTGACCTTGCTTAAATCTTCCTCTCAAGAGGCAGCACTACATAGTAATAGTGAGATAGACGGATAGTGGAATGGACATTTTTGGGCATAATAAACAAATCTGCTTTGCCATATCAGAATCAAACAAAATTCCTAGTGATCAAATTTGACTCCAGCTATGTTTTAATTTAGTTTATTTATTCATCCACTCCTTCCTCTAACTGATCCCTTTATCATTCCAGAGGAAGAAAGTTTACAGACTATTTAGAAGGTAGACAGGGTTTATTGAGGGACAAAGTTTTCACTGTCTACAAGCCTTAGAGCTTAAAATTGGCAGGCATCACACAAGATTGTGAGTTTTATTCTTTTTGGTGTTCAGAAAGGATTGCAAGTACATGATGATGTAGTAGAAGGAAGAAGTCTGTGATATAACTATAAAGTAATTTGAAAGTCAAGTTGGTAAATGGTATACTTTCCAAACAGATTACATGGTGTATATAATTATGTAAGAACTCTAGTGATGGGTGAACCATGAAAGGTTGAAAGGCTCCGTTTGGATTAGTGCTTATCCCATCTATCTGAACATCTTTGTTGTTTGAAGTTGGAATGGAAATCTAGGAACCAGCTTCCTTTTAGAACTTCCTTTATTTCCCACTTCAGGGCAGAGTGGTGGTATTTCAACATTCTTTGCTACCAGTCTTGGTTGGAACCAGAAGTGTATGAAAATGAAAATCAATGGCAGGGAAAAGATAAGCAAAGTTTTTTGAGCCCCACAAAAGATTTGGTTTGTCTGAAGATTTAGATCAGGTTTTTTTCCATATAATCTAAAAGGCTTCATCTATGTCTGACAAGAACTGGGAAGATGATATTTTTGTTTTTTATAGGAAAACCACTATGGCATGCTCATCTATTTATTATAATGCTGTCCTCTTGAACACTATGCACAGACTCCAAACTAATCCTCACAGCATCTCAGTGAGGCAGGCAAGCATGATATTATTTCCCCCCATTTTACAGATGGGGAAACTAAGACGTTAATAACTTGATCAAGGTCACATATAGAGACAAGGTGGATGGGGTAATATCTTTTATTGGACCAACTTCTGTTGGTGAGAGAGAGAACCATTTGAGCGACACAAAATTCATCCCAGGACCGACACGCCTACAGCAACATTTCATACATCAAGATCACATATTGAGGCAGAGATTAAAATTCAGTTTTGTCTCTCATCCTCATGCTTGTTTCCCTACCCTAGGTCAAACTGCTATTCCACCATCTCTTTTCCAGTATTTTTATACTTTTAATTAAATAATATATCTTTTGTCTGGACTCCAAAAGGTTGGGGAAACATAGAAGAAATAGATCTTTTTGATTGACTAGATTATTTCTGCAGTAATTCAGCATAATTTATCATTTAACTGGTATTTTACCTAAATAGCAAGAGAACAGATGTCAAATGTGCAAGGACAATTTTTATGTCCTTAATAGGAATTTGAGTAGATTCTTTCCCATCCATTAAGAACTGCTTTGTCAGCCTTCAGCAATTTGTCAAGCTAAAAGGCGAAGCAAGCTGAAAAAAAAGAAGTTGTTGTACAAACAGTCGAGACAGGCTCTGAAATTCTGTAGCTATGCCATTTTGGGTTGTGATTTTCTTAGTTCCCACAAGCCAAGCAAACTTAGACCTGTTCAGAATTAAAAAAACAAACGAACAAACAGGTGCTACAGCCAGTGGCATGGAAGATCTAATTGATGGCACTCTTTACATATGAGACAGAAATGAAGACGTGCATGTTGTCAGCCCCTCTGATGACAGTGTTCTATCTTTTAGATGAGATGTAAAATGAAGGTCCTGATTTCTTGGCTATTTAGAGATTCCATGGCACTTTTTGGCAACGTATATAGTGTTAACATGTGATGCCTGCCAAATTCCAGTTTGAGGAAAAAAATAGTTCATTCACCTAAATTATCCCCTTGCTTTTCTTGGATACGGTGTCATTTACTACTTTAACATAAAATTGTTGTGCATTGTTTCTGGTTGCTTATAAATTTTAGGTTATTTTCTTCTTCGATGAGAGAAAAAAGAAGATGAAAATCTTCTGCCACTCTGCAGAATGCACATAGAGTCCTCCAGTGGCCACCAAATCATTGGCTGACTTGAAAAGTAATGTCTTGAAAATATTTCTCTCCCTCCCTACCTCATGGTTTCCGTCTTGTTGCATAGTGTCCCTCCCCCATATCCATCTTGCTCTGGTGAACTCAGTGCTCCATGCACTGCACTGCCACCTAGTAGGATACCAAGGAAGTTCAAGGTCTCACTGTTAATGTTCAAGGACCTCAGTAGAACTGACCCAAAATATTTCCGAGGATTCCTCTTTTTTTAGTGTCAACAACCCTCCCTGAAAGTTCTATTCCTCAAGGAATGAAATAGCTGTAAATTTCACTGATGTAAGATTGTCAGAGCAGGACTCTTTCAGCAACAGGGCCAAGCCTTTGGAACATGTTACTGGAGAAGATGAGGATTACTACAGATCTACAATGTGCAAAGCTCAATTCTTAAATTTAGTGTTCACTCAGAACAGCTAAGCAAAGGGAAGAAAGACACAGAAGTGGGGGCAAGAAGGAATAAAGGGGAAAGAAATAAATTAAAAACAAACAAACTCCCTTGAGGAAGTAAAGAGGAAATTTAGACAATGAGACTTTTGACCAATCGTAACTTGGGTTGCTGTCTCTTTGGAGCCACTAACATAACATAGTGATGGGCTCCACTGTAAGAACTTTGTTAGCTAGTTACATGAATCTGCCTTTCAGCTCTGCACTCTGCTGATATGGGCACAAATCTATAGGCAGTGGAGTAACTCTGATGAAGCTGGGAGCAGCTGAGAAACAGCGGGGAGAAAGCACTGAGATACTGCCTGCCACACATTCCTTGTATGTTGGCTAGGCCAGCAGTTTCACAGGATAACTTTTCAATACCCAGGACTGCTCCAGCTTGAACAGGGCTACTGGCGGTTATGCTGTTGTCTTCTCTTCCCCTACCCACCACTTACCAGAGTTATCCAGGCAGGGGGGCAAGGAGGTAGGATCACATGGTGCTTCTGTGCTACCTGTGGGACCAGGATACAGGCTGGGTGGAAGGTTGTCTGAGAGAACATGAAGAGATGACAGGCTGCCTTAAAGGAGCCACCAGGGAAACAGCCTTGACTCCAGATGGCTCTACGATCAGGGCACGTAAAAATAGTGTAATGCGACCTTTGTGTCCCTGTTTCTCCTCCTCCTCTCTTCTGCTGTCCCCCATACCAGTTTTCACCTTCTGGTCTTCCACTAAGCGCAGCTTGATAAGTCGAGGGTATCTCTGCTACAGAGTCAGTTGCCCAAAGTGAAGCCCCGTTGCCCATGAATTATTCCTTTGTCAAAAGAAAACCAACATAGGCCGCAACATTAAAGATATAAATTATAAAAGGGAGAAGGGGGAACTGTTAGTCTTCCGTGCCTTGCTATTATTGCTTCTAGCGCACACAGAAAACACAACATCAGGCTTTCAAATGTTTCTTGTTGCAGCACAGAGATGATTAACAACCTACATGTATATTTAAGAGTTCATATCATATGGGTATTATTTGCCTATAAGCTTAGATTCAACTCCAAACTGAAAACACTGCAGCTAAGCCCATGGAATTGAGGACTAAAATAGACAGTGCTCTATTCTGCCATTAAAGTGCTAGTCAGACTCCCACAGAGAACTTTCTTACACTTCCAAAAGGACAAGAAAATGCCAGCTGCATGTATCAGCTGAAGTACCGTATGCTATTTTTCATCTATACTTTGGTGTAGAAAAGAATAGTGGATGAGAAATCTAGATAATGAGGAATGGAAAAAGATAAGGACCTTTGCTTGGGTCAAACAATATACTCATAGTTAGTTATATCATTTCTAACATGAAAGGAAGAACTGTAAGGAACAATTTGAATCTAATTTGTGCCCCAGGGATTGGAGTGGGTCTGCCAGGCAAGCCGCTTGTCTGTACAAGGGTTTTATTGTATGTGGTTTTCTGTCAAATGTGAAGCTGTCATGACATAGGGTACAATTAATTTGATAATTGAACGTCTGACTTTTCACTCTGCACATTTTAAAAAAACAAAAACTACAGTCCTACTCTTGCTTATATAGGTGTCTGAAAGTTTTTTGACTTGAAATGTATGTTTGATAATCTTCAGTAACATTTTGTAATATTTTCAACCTCTAGAGTTGAATCAATAGATAATCTGTACTCAGCATCAAGAACATGCCATGTCCATCAATGTTAATAATAATGATGCATTGCATTCTCATACACCTCTACCCTGATCTAACGTGACCCGATATAACACAAATTTGGATATAACACGGTAAAGCAGTGCTCCGGGGGCGGGGGGACAGGGCTGCACACTCGGGCAAATCAAAGCAAGTTCGATATAACACGGTTTCACCTATAACGCGGTAAGATTTTTTGGCTCCCAAGGACAGCGTTATATCAGGATAGAGGTGTATCACCTTTCAGCAGAGAGTCTTAAAGTGCTTTATTGACCTAAACAGCCTGAGCTTCACAGCACTTTCTGGGAATTATCCCCATTTTGTGGAAGTGTAAACTGGTGAATAGAGAGGGTAAAGTCATGCAGGGTAGCCATCGGCTACATAGGCAGGACATGAAAAGCCCATATCAGCTGTTGACTGACTATGTGGAAACCATGTAACTGAATATGCACAAAGGGACACATTTCTACAGGTATTTAGGTGCAATAAGATTCAGTCAGGCACCTAGTGGAATTTCCATAAGCAGCTAGATACCTGTGTCTTTACAAATCTGGCCCAAAATACAAAAACTAACTAAACTAAAGAAATAGAGAGGGATATTGCTGCTCACCCTATAATTTCTTTTGGTTAGTCATTTTCAGTGTCATTTGTAACAACAGTTGGTAAAATATTTTCAGGCAGAAGGGTGGTTTTTACATTGTCATTGACCATTTAAGTAAATGTGCAACTGTGTTCTGTGCAACTTTGTGGTGTATACAGCTGTGAAGTTGTTTTCTGTGTACTGTGCCTTTAATGTAAGAGGTCTGCCTCTGTCACCTGGGGACAGTGATGAAAGGTTTAAATATGAAAGTCATTATATATTGAGAAAGACACTCTAGTTTTTTCCCATGGAAATACTATATTTATTTTTTTCTTTGTACTTAATCTAGAATAAAAGTAATGGAGACTGAGAAATACATATTTATGGAAAACATAGTTTTGATTCTGAATTGTTATAAGATGTACCCACCCCCCTTTTATAGCATAATCTACTTGTCTAATCTTTAGGAGACAAAGGCATAGTTAATTATAGTAAAGTCTGTATCTAAAAGGTCCATCTCATTGCAGATTAAAAGAGTGCCATTACTTTACAGATGCAGTTACTGAAGAGACTGTATGAACAGTTCTCATATTTGAATATCTATCATCCTAGAACTATTCATTTCCATGGTAGTAAATACTTAGGATATTTTAGCTGTAACATTCCTTGGTATGTATATGTAGCCATAGATCTGTTATGAAAATCATCAAAATGCTTTTCAGCAATTGGAGGATGTTGATGGACACTTTCACGATGCTTTTCTTTCTTGACCAGCTCGACGTTAAAGGTTTTTATGTGTCAATATGAAAGATAAAGGTGTACTTACGTTAGAACCAGAACACCTTACATTTAGGAAATGTAGATGACCTCTAACTTTGATATGCTAATATGAAAATAGGTGTTGGTCAGTGTTGGTTTTTTAAAATGTATTTTATTGTCTGGTTGAAGTTCAGCAATGTCACAGTTAATAGAGAAGATGTGTCTCAACTTTTGTTTCTCAAGGCCACAATTCACTCCCACAATGAGTGTGTATACAAAACCAGTGCTGTGGGTGAAGTTGCAATAATTTATAACCTCCAATATGTTACTGCCATTGTGTGTGATAAATATAGCTAATCTTAAGGCCTCAGGGAGTATGTAGGCTTTCAGAAGAGGCTGAATGAATCACAGAATATTGTTTCTAGTAGCATGCATTCTATTTAAACAAGCAGCTGTAAGGAAGGTAAGCTCTGTATTGACCTATGGAGGGTGGGGGTCAGCTTCATTATTCATACTGGGACAGGACAAAGAACTACTATACTGATGGATTGATGACTCAATGGTTAATGAGGCTTGAGGTTGATTTGCTATAGTATTTGCATTTTTAATTCTTCCATTTGCTCTTTGAAATGTCTCTCGTTTTGTGGGATGTGATGGGGAGATATCCAAGAAGCTACAGAAGTAGAATAACAATACCACAGATACTTAGCACTACATGAACCAGATGTGTGGAGTTAGCTGTTAGACATATAAGAATGCACCTTCCTTCCTTTTGGTGTCAGTGTCTGCAAGATTAATTAAAAGAACATGCAAAAAGTTTCCTACTGCTGTCCTGGTTCTTCATTTGTAGTGATACCCAAAGATGTTTTGCCTACTCTGAGGACTCTGAGGCCTTGGCTACACTTGCGAGTTACAGCGCTGTAAAGGCTCCCCCAGCACTGTAACTCACTCCCCATCCAAACTGGCAAGACATTTGCAGCGCTGTATCTCCGTGGTTGCAGCGCTGCATGTACTCCACCTCTCCAAGAGGAATAGCGAGTATTGCGCTGCCGCTGCAGTGCTGCTGTGCCAGTGTGGCCACCCAATGCGCTGTGAATGGCCTCCAGAATTATTCAGCAGTATCCCACAATGCCTGTTCTAGCCACTCTGGTCATCAGTTCAAACTCTACTGCCCTGGCCTCAGGTAACCAACCATGTGACCGACCCTTTACATTCCCCGGGAATTTTAAAAATCCCCTTCCTGTTTGCTCAGCCCGGCGTGGCGTGGAGTGCTATCAGCGAATCTTTCCAGGTGACCATGCCTCCACGCGCCAAGCGAGCCCCAGCATGGAGCAATGGCGAGTTGCTGGACCTCATCAGTGTTTGGGGGGAGGAAGCTGTCCAGTCCCAGCTGCGCTCCAGCCGTAGGAATTACAATACCTTTGGGAAGGTATCAAAGGACAATGGAAAAGGGCCATGACCGGGACGCCCTGCAGTGCAGGATTGAAGTGAAGGAGCTGCGGAGTGCCTACCACAAAGCCCGCGACGCAAACAGCCACCCGGGTGCTCCCCCCGCGACCTACCGATTCTACAAAGAGCTGGATGCGATACTTGGGGTTAACCCCACCTCCACTCCGAGCACCACCATGGACACTTCAGAGCCGGTGGGGGGGGAGGGCGGAAGAAGAGGAGGAGGAGGAGGAGGAAAACGGGAGTGATGGTGGTGGGCCGGATGGAGACACCCTGGAATCACTGGAGGGCACAGCACACGGATATAACCGCGGGGATGCTGTTTTCGGCCAAGTCCAGCTTCCCATACAGAGATCGCCAGCGGCCCTTTAAATGGCCAAAGGCACACTCCACAGTCATTCGGCACCGGCTCAGCCTGTAGTTGAACTGTTCCTTGCTACTGTCAAGGCTCCCTGTGTAGGGTTTCATGATCCACGGCATTAACGGGTAAGCAGGATCTCCAAGGATCACAATGGGCATTTCAACTTCCCCTACCATGATCTTCCGCTCTGGGAAAAAAGTCCCAGCCTGCATCTTCCTGAACAGCCAAATGTTCCGAAAGATGCTTGCGTCATGCACCTTTCCGGGCCAGACTGTGTTATGTCAATGAAACGCCCACAGTGATCCACAAGCGCCTGGAGAACCATAGAGAAATACCCCTTCCGATTATCGTACTCGTATCCTAGGTGGAGTGGTGCCAGAATAGTAATGTGCGTCCCATCTATCACCCCTCCACAGTTATGGAACCCCAATTGTGCAAAGCCATCCACTATTTCCTGCATGTTACCCAGAGTCACGGTTCTTCTGAGTAGGATGTGATTAATGGCCTTGCAAACTTGCATCAACATGATTCCAAGTGTCGACTTTCCCACTCCAAACTGGTTTGCGACCGACCGGTAGCTGTCTGGAGTTGCCAGCTTCCAGACTGCAATTGCCACCCGCTTCTCCACTGGCAGGGCAGCTCTCAATCTCGTGTCCTTGCGCCCCAGCTTCCAGACTGCAATTGCCACCTGCTTCTCCACTGGCAGGGCAGCTCTCAATCTCGTGTCCTTGCGCCACAGGGTGAGGGCGAGCTCCTCACACAGTCCCATGAAAGTGGCTTTTCTCATCCGAAAGTTCTGCAGCCACTGCTCGTCATCCCAGACTTCCATGACGATGTGATCCCACAACTCGGTTCTTGTTTCCCGAGCCCAAAATCGGCGTTCCACGGTGCTGAGCATGTCCCTGAATGCCACAAGCAATTTCGTGTCGTACGCATTATGCGGCTCGATAGCATCGTTGGACTCCTCACCCTCACTCTCACTGTCACTTTGGATCTTAAGGAATAGTTCGACAGCCAAACGTGACGTGCTGGCGAGACTCGTCAGCATACGCCTCAGCAGTTTGGACTCCATTTCCCACAGACAGATCACGCTGCACAGAAACCGTTGAAAGATGGCGCCAAAGGTGGATGGAAACAGAGGGATTTCTGGGATGCGAAGCGATGCATCACGGGGCATTGGGACAGGACCCAGAATCCCCTGCACCCACACCCCCTTCCCACAACCCACGGCACCAGAATGGGAAAAGGTGCTCTGTGGGGTAGCTGCCCATAATGCACCGCTCCCAATAGCGCTGCAATTGCCGCAAATGTGGCCACGACAGTGCGCTGGGCAGCTGTCAGTGTGGACAGACTGCAGCGCTTTCCCTACTCAGCTGCACAAAGTCAGGTTTAACTCACAGCGCTGTACATCTGCAAGTGTAGCCAAGACCTGATAAAATGAAGCAGAACATTGAATATAAACCCCTGAAGCCCTTACAGGAAGGTTTAAAGAAAAAAAATGCTAGGATAAGTTATAATGCATTAGACAGCTAAATGGATATCTCCTAGCAAGAAATTTCAGACTTGGGAGTCTAAAGTTAGTCACCTAAATTCATATTTAGTACTAAGTGGCCTGATTTTGAGAGGTGCTGAACACTTACAACTCCCATTGAATTCAGTGGAAACAGGGTGGCGGCTCTGGCTTTTTTGCCGCCCTAGGCAAAAAAGCCACCCGCTGCGCCCCCCCACCCCCAGGGCGGCAGGGGAGGGCGCCGAGCCCAGCCGCGGGCCCGCAATCCCCGACCGGCCGGAGCGCCGGGGGGAGGGCGGCGAGCCCGCCACGGCTCCGCTCTCCCCGGCGGCCAGAGCGCCAGGAGCAGGGCAGCGAGCCTGGCCGGGGCTCTCCGCTCCCCCCGGTGGCCAGAGCGCCAGGGGGAGGGCGAAGAGCCCCCGACCAGCCAGAGCGCCGGGGGGAGGGCGGTGAGCCCAGTCGCGGCCCCGCTCTCGGGCCGGAGCGCCCCGCCGCGCCACCCCCCTCC
This sequence comes from Trachemys scripta elegans, assembly GCF_013100865.1. Lineage (NCBI taxonomy): Eukaryota > Metazoa > Chordata > Testudines > Emydidae > Trachemys > Trachemys scripta. The sequence goes on along the minus strand of NC_048304.1, from coordinate 65,174,704 downwards.
AGGCACCGCCCCAAGCACATGCTTGGTGGGCTGGTGCCTGGAGCCGGCCCTGAGTGGGAATTGGGAGTACTCAGCACTTATGAAAATCAAGCCACTATGGATTTAGGTAGATGTCCAAGATTGAAAAGTTTAGCCTTAGTTTTAGTTGAACTAGTCAAAAGCTATCCCATTTAGATTGTGCTTTTTTTGTTTGTTAGGCTTTTTTTTTTTTTTTGGTTTCTTTTTAATGAAAACATGGAGAAAAATCATAAATCTTTTCTTGATTTCCCCCATCCCCTCAGCTTTTCATCCAGCTCTCGATTCCAGGGCCAACCATGTGGCACTTTTGTTGAGGATCCTCGTGTGGCAGAGTTATCATGAAAATAGAACCACCCCCTCAATTTTTCGCAAAGCAGTTCTACATATAGATCAGTGCAGATGCAGGATTTTGCAGGGGCGGGAGGGGAAGGTGGGTGGGCCAGTATAAAATAATACTGTGCAAATGAATGCTATGCACATCAGCTGTGTTTTTATTAAAGACAGTGACTTGCATAATATTGAATACTTTACACAAGAAGTACAGGTAATCTTCAAGATCCCTGGTTGTTTTGTAAAGCAATCAGGTTTATTTACTATGAGTTTTAGATTCTTAGATCGACTCTTGATGAACATGCATCATAGATATTCCATTCTCATAGTCCTCAGTTGTTGTAATATACTGATAGTTTCTCTAATAAGCAAGAGAAGAAAAGGAGTGTTTCCCCAATAGCTATAGTCATTTCCATCAATATATGAATATTGGGTATGAAATTCCCAGACAAGTCTAAAAATCACAGGAAGTTTAGTAAATCAAGGTTTATACAAATTTTGTGTCATCGCGGGGGATAAGCTGTAGCTTACATTTCTCATCTGCTTGTTTGTTCTTTTTTCACCCTTTGGTAGGGCAATGTGTCATAGACCCAGCCTCTGGGATCAGATGTCTCTTTTGTCCTCCTTTCCTCTCTGGTGTGTCCCTCGGTTATACCTTTCATGCTGTTTTGATCTCTTTTCTGCCATCTCCCCGGCAAGGGTGTTTGAACAGATGTGCTCTCTGAGGAGGATATGAAATATATGTTACATGTTTCTCAAATCCTGTATTTGCTGTTTTGGCCAAACAGTGGTGTGGTTCTGTCATGAAATAAATTGATCCCAGTTCTAAAATGAAATATCTGTTGTCAGCTGTCTCCAGAAATCCCTTGTGCGGAACCATTCTGTATTCTTTTCAGAGTGGTAGCCGTGTTAGTTTGTATCAGCAAAAACAGTGAGAAGTCTTTGTGGCACCTTAGAGACTAACAAATTTATTTGGGCATAAGCTTTTGTGGTCTAAAACCCACTTTATCAGATGCATGGAGTGGAAAATAAAGTAGGCAGGTATAAATATACAGCACATGAAAAGATGGGAGTTGCCTTACCAAGTGGGGGGATCAGTGCTAACGAGCCAATTAAATTAAGGTGAAAGTATTCTGTATCTCATAGAATCAAATATTGTTAGCTTTTGGCAGAGAAAAGGCAGTTACCGTTACAGGCATGGCTTGTTTTAACTTTCCCAGTAAATTTCCCAGTGGTAACCAGTTAAAGTATATAAAAGAGAAGAGATCAGAAATAGTATCCTAGGGTAGAAGTTCTATTGGCTTTAGTAATGTAGATGCCTGTATTCTGAGGTGATGGTGACCATGTAAATACCTTTGTGTTTAGGTAGACTTGAATCCACTATTCATTGTGTTTTAAATGTAAAAGAACAAGAAATTACTAAGCAACCTTTGAGGCAACACACACAAAAAAAGCAACAGAGTTCTGAAGGATTGGATTATTAAGGTGGTAGTTGTTTCTCCATTAAACTTGTCTGATCTAATGGCACATTAATTTAAACCGTTCAACAGTATTTTCTGAATAATTCATGAGAGAGACAGAAAAAGGAAAAGGCACATCTTTTGAACTGAATCTAAAGTTTTTTTTATCTGATAAATTTGTAGTCAAGGCTTCCCTGACTAGCCACTTACAGGAGAAACTGATTTTTAAAAGTCCATGATTTCCAGGGCAGATAGTGCAGTGGCTGCTGTAGAAAATCTATTTTGAGGTAATAGCAGGAAACCTTACCAGAATCTTGAGGTTTTTCTCTGAAGCTGACAAGGAGATAGCTAACTACTGTACCTTGGCACGAATCTAGTCTGTTCATTAAGGCGCAAAGCCTCAGTATTCTGTTCATTGCTGCGGTTTGTGAGGGTCAAAGAGAGAAGGAATTTTTATTCACCCCAGGGATGCAGAGTGGTAGCAGAACTATCTCACAACCATGACTGCAGTCTCAGCTCCGCAGTAGCCCCTTCAACTCTGGAACACATCCTCCCCCTGGGTAAGGGGAAAAAGGCAGTGAATCCATGGAATGAAGGATCCACCAGCTCTGCCCATTCCCAGTCTCCCTTTGTACTGACACATTCTCTTTATGATGGCATAACACGAGACCCTGCAGAGCTGTGCTCCACTGTGTGCAGTGTGGAGGCCCCTTCCATTGGTTCCTTTGACACCACCCCAGCCCAAATTGTGTAATCGCAAAATTTTAGCAACATCTTGCCTGTCCTCCTTGTCTGTAGAGGGTAGGGTAGGATTTGCCTCTAAATTTAGATATAGTCTTTTAAGGTTAAATCTTGCCAACTTTATTCTTAGATATATTTTATCATTGTTCTTTGCATTAAACTTAGGGTTGCCAACCCTCCAGGATTGTCCAGGAGCCTCCATGAATTAAACATTAATCTTTAATTAAAGATTGTCATGTGATGAAGCCTCCATAGGGTGACCAGATAGCAAGTGTGAAAAATCGGGACGGGGGTGGGAGGTAATAGGTTCCTATATAAGCAAAAGCCCTGATTATCAGGACTGTTCCTATAAAATCAGGACATCTTGTCACCCTAAACCTCCAGGAATATGTCCAACCAAAATTGGCAAGCCTAATTAAACTCCAGTCCTCGCAGATCTCAAAGCAAATTCTGTGCATGGAAAGAAGGGAGGATGTGATTTCAAAGGAAGAGTTGTCCGAGTGAACATTGAGTAAGGACTGCAGGGGTAAGGTAATAATTTAGAAGAACTAGATTTTTTGTGTGTGTGTGGATAAGAATGAATTGTCTGCCAAACCTCACATATAGTCCCAGTGTCATACCTACTTGATATCAATTCTTTCACAATTTTTGGCCCTAGATTTTCACCATATCCTTCCTTTGTTGTCATTTAGACAGGTAAGCCTAAGTAGCTATTTTAACATTCCTCACAAATTGATCCCTCTTTGCCCCTATCCCCCCCCCCCATTTTCTGAATTTCCTCCTGCTTGTCAACATTGTTCTGTTACTGAGGTGTCCAGAATTGAGTTGTGCTCAGTATTCTCACCTGTGATTGATCTGTGATTTGATGCCCTTGCATATGCAGCCAGACATGACATTGGCTTACTTTCTTTCCTTTATTTTTTTCTGCTGCTGCAGAACTGCACTGCAAGTTCATATCCAATTTACAGTTAACTATTTTTTAATAAATTGTCAGTTCTTTTAATTTTTTTGGCCAGCTATATGAGGTAGGGACAAATTCTGTCCTGAATTACATTCTGTGCAACCCACTAGTTTCCATATGATTAAATAGGGTGTAAGTCAAGTAAAACTTAGCTCTTAATGATTTGGAGTCACAGCTCCTTTTTGTTTTAAACTGCATTCATTATTGTTTTCTAAAAGCTTTTGAGTTTACTATTAAAATCATATTATGTATTTTAATGTGGTACATTGTAATTAAAAGGCAACATCAATAGAATATAATAATCATAAGATAATGGTCTTCTCCTGCTTACATAAATATCAAACAGAAGCCAAGATATTTACTTTTCAAAGCAAGAAATCCTGTGACAGCAATTTATTACAAAGACTTTATTTCTATTATACCAAATGCTATAATGGACATTTGATAATTTTGGCTGATGAATGGTTGTACGTTAGAGTAAAGATTGCTCAATGTACCATTGGTGCAAATCTCCATTTTAATTGTGAGGCCTCTGTGCTTCAGCCAATCAGCAAAGAGATTATTCATAACCTACAATTTTGTGCAAGTATCATATTTGAGTAAGCTGGTTTCTGCTTGCATGAGAATTATTGAACAACTGCAGTCTTTAAGGAAGTTTCTCCATCTGTTTTATCTAATGATCTATGTATTTTATTACTGGAGATGTGAATTTTATCAGATTACTTATTGAAATTCTGTTGCCATGTGCAATACTTTAGGTAAAAAGTATTTATCAACCTTACAGCTGTAAATTCTTAATTCTATTAAGCAAAATGAGCTGCAATAATTAGTCTCTGTTCCTTTTTAGATTAACAAAATGATTTACCCTGTTGTGCCAATAGCAGGACTGTGAACTTTAATGAATTCTTTTAGTCAATGATTTTGTTGTGGAGGGGTAGTCTGTCTTAAACAGCATTTCTGACTAGGAACAAGGAGCTGCATTTGTTGAATATCAGTACATTGTGTATAGAAAAATGTATTGAATGGAAACATTAATACAAATTTCCTAGCTGTGAGCCCTATTAAACTGTGAAATAGTCTTTAAGTTTAAAGGCTGTGGTGGGAGTCATAATGCTTGAGATCTTTAATTATAGTTGATAGGGTAAATTTTTTAAAAGCACTCAAATCACATTTTCAAAAGAGACTTAGGCTCCTACGTGCCTACATCACTTTTGAATATGGGACTTCAGATCTTATATCAATTAGATACTTTCAAAAAATTTACCCTAAGTTTTAGCAATTTTACCTGCAGCATGAAAGAGACAGAGGCGTGTTGAGTGCAATGTTCTTTTTAGGTTATAGAAGCAGAGACAGTTTGAAAGTTGTTTACATGCCAGAAAGGTAGGAGGGTGTTTGTTTTTCTGCTTTGTCAATAAGCCAGATAAAAACCTGCAATTGGTAACATATTACATGGGATAGTTTCTTAGGCTCTGTTCCTGAAAATACCTGGCACATTCTTAACTACGCATGAGTAATACCATTGTAATCAATGAGGCTGTGCATGTGCATAAGTGTTTGCCATGACTGGGGATCAAATTTGGAGTATCTGTATGTTGGATGGTGTAACAGGGCAGGATTCACCACCGCAGCGCCTCCTGCTGGCCCTCCTGGGAATTAGCTCTGGTTTCTCCAGAGCACCCTCGTCTAGTGGTGTCTCACCCATCATCACTCTTGCCTCATCATCAAGAACCCTTATTGCTCCCGGACCATGATGTCCTCTTCTGGACACAGCCCTCCGGCTGACCCCACTTGGTTCTCTCCCCACTTCCAGGGGACCCAACAGTCCTCAGTCCAGCCACTTGACTCAAACTGCAATCTCTGGTCTAGCCACTCGACTAAATGGCAAACTGCAGTCCATGCACTGGCCACTCCACTTGGTGGCAAATGGGGGGGCAAAGGCAGCGGGGACACAGGCCTGCCCACTACTCCAAGTCCTGGCCCAGGGACCCTATAGCTGGCAGCCACTTACTACCCCTCCTCCTACTCTGCCGTCTGTTTTCCTGGCCACTTCCCCACAACCCTAGCACCTTCTCCATCCTTATGTTAGGGCCTCAGTCTGGCAGCCATCAGGCTGGAGCTCCCTCTTGTTTCCCTGACCCTGCCCAGCACTGCTGTTTCTGTGATGCCATCTCTCTCAACCCTCCTACAGGGCAGCCAGTCCTCCTCCCTTGGCCTCCGGGGAGAGACTGCCTCTGTTCTGCTCAGCAGCCCTTCTTATGTGGGCCAACCTGGCCCTGATTGACTGCTCCACTAAGCCTTCTCCCTATTGGCTGGCTCAATAAGCCCTCTTCTAATTGGCTGGGTTCTACACAGCCTCCCCAAGGCTGCTTTAACCATTCCTCTGCCTGTGAGGGGCAGCCACCCCACCACAGATGGGTTACACAGAGCTGTATGGCATTTAGAGAAAACTTAGATACTTGCGTACACTTGAAACTCATGTTATAATTCTGTCAGTGTCATTCACTTTGATGCCAGTAGTAGTTCTTGGAGTGATTGCACACCTCCATTCCACTTGAGGTGAGTGCGCACAGTTGTTGGAGATTTTTTCCCTCAGCATGGCTTTATTGTCCTTTGTGACTGCATGAAGATTTAAAGGGTAGAGCCTCCCCTGTCCCCCCTCAGTTCCTTCTTACCACCTGTGGTGGTTGTTGGCGCAATTACAGCCTTGCTACTGTAAGTTCTTCCCGTATGGCTTGTAAAATATACTCGTTTTTACTTAGAGTAGACTCATAGTTAGAGTTTTAGATCATCTGTATTTAAGGTAGTGGCTAGTTAGTTATCTGTTTCAATTTTAAGGTCTTAGACTGACCATGTCCATGTTTTGGTACTGGTACTAGTGTTGGAACTGTGCCTCGATCTCTGGTGTTTAAATCACGTCGCTCTTTCACCAAACCAATGCTGGTGAGTGACCCTCAGCCAAGCTGCCTTAAGCGCTTGGGGGAGTCCTATGTGTGTGACAAATAACACACTTGTAAAGGATTTAAGCCTCGCTCAGAAAAGGACAAACTTAACTTTACTTTTATGGAGGCAGTGCTCTGTCCTTCTGAGCCGTCCAGTTCGGAGTTGACACTGGGTACATCAGCTCCCCCATTATTGGAAGATTCAGATTCTTAGTCCTCTTCAGACTTGGAGGTTGTGTCCTATGTGTCCCAGCCTAGGCAGGATGTGAATCCTCTGTCAGGGACTTAAGCCACATAGTTTCTACCTCAGCAGTGGCCAGAAGACAAGGGGCAAGTGGCTTGGTCAGGGATGAGTCCCAGGACCCTGTCAATGGTCTCTCTGAACCCTATGGGGTTCCCCCCCCCCAGCTGGCAGGTTATCCGCTTATCTACCCCAATCTGTCTCCATGGGTGCATGTTGGGAGCATCAGCGCTGTAGATAACACCTTCCCGTGATCGGTGCAGAGCAGGTGGAAGCTATCCCAGCTGTTCCTCCAGCAGAGGAGGTAGAGCAAACTCCACTTCAGCATCCCCGTGCTGCTGCTTCCTTATCACCAGATGAGGTGGGTAGACGCAATGAGTGACTCTTCCCCACCAGATTTTATAGAGCTCACCAGGGACTTGCTAAAAAGAGTAGCCACAGTCTTGGATATCCAAGTGAAGGAGGCCTGAGAGAAATCCCACAAGCTGGTGGATATGTTGGCTTCTGGGAGACCCACCAGGCTGACTCTCCTGATCAGTGAGGCTGTTGTGGAGCTGTTCAAGGCATTGTGGCATTGAACATTCCCCCCATGGCGGAAAGGGCAGAGAGCGGATACCATGTTCCCTTTAAGGGATTTGAATACCTATCCACACATCCCCCAGTGGGCTTCTTAATAGTTGCCGCAGCAGAGGCAGGGACATCATTTTGACACCAAAAGGAAAGGTTTCAAAGAATCTGGACCTTTTTGACTTTAAGCTTTATTCTACAGGGGACTGCAGTTTGGGATTGCAAATCAACAGGCGCTCCTCAATCGGTATAACTTTACTTTGCGGGGTAACATTTTGAAGTTCAAGGGCAGGTTACCTAATAACTTCAGAAAGGAATACATTTTGATGGTGGAAAAGGGTAATCTAGTGGCCAGAACAGCTCTTTAGGCCTGTTTGGTTACAGTTGACTCAGCAGCTTGTACCATGGTGTCTGCCATAACCATGAGAAGCTGTTCATGGCTGCAGTTGTCCCACCTCTCTCCAGAGGTAAAGCAGACAATCGAAGACCTACGATTTGAAGGTCTCTTTTTTAGATAAGACAGAAGATAGGCTTCATAGCTTAAAGGGATTCTAGAGCGATGCTGAAGTCGCTTGGAATTTATATGCTGGTGACAAAAAGGAAGCAGTTCTAGCTGGAGCTGACCTATAGTCATCTGGGATTTATGCCTTAGTTCCAACACCTGTTGAGAAAAAAGGGACAGAAATTATAGGAAGCAACCACCACCACAGAGTGCCATCTGCTCCTACCCCACTATTTGCCAATCCTTTATCCCACTTCCTAACTGCTTGGAACTGCCTGACCTCAGATCTGTGGGTCTTAAGCATGGTGGATTTGGGATACACCTTCCAGTTTCTTTCTGTTCCCTCTTTCTGTCCCCCCTTCCCCATCCCTTTTCAAGGACCACGCTCACAAGACTATCCTTCTGCAGGAGGTCCAGTTGTTCTTCAAGCAGTGGCCATAGAGGAAGTTCTTCTGTTCCTCAGGGGAAAGGGGTTTTATTCCTGCTGCTACTTTATTCCAAAAGCAAAATGCGGTCTCAGACCTATCCTAGATCTAAAAGAGTTAAACAAATTCCAGAAGAAAATAAAATTCTGCATTGAACATAAATTAAAATAAAATAAAATTCTTCCATTATTCCTTCCCTGGAACAAGAGGACTGATATACTGCCCTTGACTTAAAAGGTACATTCGGACTGTTAATCACTCCTCTCATTTTCATGAAGTAGCAGTGTTCCTTCGAAAGTCGGAGGTCCAAATGTTCCTTTACCTGGACAACTGACTGGTGAGAGGCAGGTCTCAGGTACTGTCCAGTGTAGCCATTATCCAGTCTACCTTTTCCATGCTGGAGCTCCTGGTCAATGTGGACAATCAATTCTGAAACCAGTACAAGGGAATAGAATGTATTGGTATGGTCCTGGGCTCTACAAAAAACAAAGCTTTTCTACCACAGTCAAGTTTCAAAACATTGCGGGGCTTTGCTCTGGAACTAAAAGTACATCTGGTCACCACAGTATTCAGCTGCCTCAGGCTCCTAGGGCACATGGTGGTGTGTACCTATGTAGTGCAGCACACCAGACTGCACTTCAGAGAGCTTCAAAAATTGCTAGCTTCTTGTGTATTCACTGAGCCATCATTGTCTAGATATGACTACCAATGCTAATCCTGTCCTCCCTGGACTGGTTGACAGGCCCTCTGAAAGTTTGTATGGGGGACGCTTTTCCACACAACCAGTCTTCACTTTAGTCACAGATGTGTTGGCCTTGGGTTAGGGAGAGAATGTAGGGGAACTGCAGACTCAGGGTCTTTGGTCTTCTCAAGATTTGGAAGCTCATATAAACATCAGGGAATTGTGAGCTATTTGTCTAGCTTGTTCAGCCTTCCTTCCATGTATCAAGGGGGGAAAAATTGCTATTGTTAACAAACAACACAGCAACTATGTTTTGTATGAATAGACAGGGAGGAACCTGATTATGCTGGAGAGTGATTCTCCTTTGGGAGTTCAACATAGCCAGCTCTGTTCACCTCAGAGCTGTTTACCTTCCAGGGGTGCAGAATATATTGGCAGATCAGTTGAGCAGCTCCTTTACTGATCACGATAAGTGGCTGTGACCTGGGGTGCCTAGGACAGCCCTCACTGGAAATACCAAGGTCAGGGCAGGCTGCAGAAGGGAGAACAGACACTCCCAAAACTGGTGGTTAACACTAAAGTTAAACCCTTCAACCAGTCACAAACTGTGTTCCTAATCCCCCTCACTGGTTATCAAGAGCAAAAAAAGAAATCACACAGTCCCCTTTATTGCATTCCAGTTCTCTGGCTCCCTATCAGCCCCTAGATGCAATAAGGTGAGGAGTTATTTTAAAACTCTGCTCACTAGACAAAATGTTCTTCTGACCCAAAAGGCCAGCCACATTGCCAGGTCAGTATTAGGTTGGATCTTACCCAATAGACCACACTGCCAGCCAAACCTTTAGCATCTAAAACTAAAGGTTTATTACAAAGAAAAAAGAAAGAACAAGAAGAGAGTTGTTAAATGGTAAAGCAATCACATCCATACAAAGACTTCAAAGTCCATATATTAGGTTCTTGGTAGTATTGGTGAGTTTGCTGACTCGAAAGTCCCTCTGGAACACATCCACAGCTTGGATGGGTCATTCAGTCCTTTGTTCAGAACTTCAGTTTGTAGCAACAGACTGGTAAGAAGCAAGATTGAAGACAAGAAGCAGGATTGAAGACGAAATGGAGAAGATGCACATGCCCTTTATAGTCCTTTTGCCATGTGTCTGGTACTTCCTTTGTTCCAAACACAAGATTCCCAACACACAGCATGGAAATGCTTTAGAGTTCTGTGTCCATAGGCATATGACATGCTTTGCAGACTTGACTCATCAGGTGTAGTCCCCAGTCTTTCAATGGGGTTCTCTGAAAGTTGCTATACAGTTGATATACCCTACATATTTATAACTCATAATACAAAGGTGATACAAACATATAAATAAGATTATCATACTTCGCAAATCGTAACATTTTCACAGATACCTTTCATGGCATATCTGGTCAGATTCCTTGCAATTTTACAATATTGGTATCACTAATATTATAATGGTCTCCCATATTCCATATTGCATCACCATACACCCTTTATCCCTGCACACAGTGGCATGCGGCAGTAGAGGTCACTCAAGCCTCCCCGATGGGCACCACTGAGGGGAAAACATCTCTGACAATCATGCACTCAGGTACAATGGAATGGACATGTGCAACATATCTCAGAGAGCAACAGTTACGTTCTTATACTGTATATAAGAAGGAGATTACCTTTTCAACAGTGTGAAGAAGCTGCAGCCCAAATGTATGGCAAAACCCCCCAATTAATTAAGGAAAACTGTAGAGTGTTGGTTAATTTAATTTGAACCGTACAATATCCAAAATTATTATAATTTTCATTTGGTGGGGTCTTGTTCAGACTATATTAAATCTAATGGCTCCTGGCTGCACCAGAACAAAAAAGCTTTTGATGCCAATGGCTTTTCAGTCATTTGAGTTTGGGAGGAGATTTATGAGTCCTTCATTTTCCTCCTAAGGAATGTAGCACAGCTCACCTAGTGTGAGGCTGGCAAACAGCACCTAGCTGAAAGCTGCACAGCCATCTGTTACTAGGCATAAGATTTACTGCTCCCTTTCGCTGTGGGGCCTGGATTCAAGACATCCAGTGATTCTACCTTAAATCTGTGATTGTGTCTTGTTTAGACTACTTATATATGCCATGTATAATTGATAAAGTGTGGGAAAATTCATACTGAACTGTTTTTTAAGGTACTTTGTAGGCATTGGATGATACTTTGGGTCCTATTTTTGTCAAATAAAAGAAGCCTAGAAAAGAAGCAAACATTTTGGCTAGATTAAGACAGAAAAACTTCAAGTAAGAATAGCTTAGTTAAGGGCAAAATCCACAAGATGCAGAAAAAGATCCCTCATCCCCCTCCCCCCAACTCTCTGCAGGAAACCCACAATAATTACTCCTTTAGGGAGAGGGTTTAGCAGTTACATGGAGGTGCAGGGGCACGCGTTCTCATTTACAGGAAACCCTGATGATCTGTGGACATTGACGTCAAACTCTGTGGATTCAGCAGTGTCCATGATGTCAGGGCTGGCTCTAAGCACCAGCTCTCCAAGCATGTGCTTGGGGCGGCACTTTCCAAGGGGTGGCACTCTCCCCCCCCCCCCCCTTTTTTTTTTTTTTTGCTTGGGATGGCAAAAAGCTGGGAACTGGCCCTGGCCAGAGCCCTGCCGCTGAGGAGCCAGAGCATCATCCCCTGGAGCCGAGACCGGGCTGCGGTGGCGAGAGGGGCTCCCGGAGTGTGTGAGGAGCCGGGGAGGGAGGGAAGTGGGGCCCGGGATGCAGGGAGGGAGGAGGGATCCTGCTGCCGCCACCGCTGCTGCTCTGAGTCTCCCCAGGGCGGCATGGCGTTTCCCTGCCCAAGTGGGCTGGGCAGGGGGCGCAGATCCCGGCTCGCGTGCTGATGGGGCGAATGGCTGGGCAGCCTGAGCTGCCAGTGAGCTGCCCCCGGACCCAGCCCGCTATGCACCTCCCCCACCTAAGCCCTGCGCTGCTTGCCCCGGGCCCCCACAGCGCCAGGGGTGGGGAGAGGCAGAGCCCGGCTCTGAGCGGGGCAGCAGGGGATACTGCCCCGCCACGGGACCCCCACGGCTCGGGCACCTGGGGGTCAGTGTCCGTCCTTTCGGCTTTGTCTGCATGGGGCTGGGGAAGCAGCTGTCAGCGCCTGCCACTCGCAGCCTCTTCACTTATACCTCCCCGCATCGCTCCTTTGCCGCACCCCTTCCCCTTGTATTCTCCCTTCACCCACACCTCCCCCCTTGTACCCTCCCGCACCTCCCCCTTCCCCTACACCTCTTCTCCTGCAACCCTCCTGATACCTCTCCTCCTCCACCCTCCTCCACGAGTACATCACACCCCGCTTCTCTGCCAGTGTAGAGCCCCCAAGCACCCCCACACCCGCTCCTCTGCCTGAACCCTCTTTACTAGATCCCCATCCCTTTCCGGGTACAAGGTTTGAGGGTTAGTCCCTATGCCTTCCATGTGCATTTGGAGCACTAAAGATGGGGTGATGGGAGGGGAATTTATACTAAAGTGAAATAAAAAGAGGAGAAATGGTTTGATCCCCACTGAAAGTGTAAAGGGGGCTTGCTGTGGTGAATGAGGTGGTGGGGAGCCCAGGGCTGGGGCGGCAGGGGGTGCGGATGTGGGAGGGTACTGGGGGGGGCAGAGAGAACCCAGGGCTGGGGTGGGGGGCAGCCACAAATTTTTTTGCTTGGGGCGGCAAAAAACCTAGAGCTGGCCCTGCATAGCGTGTATCTTCCCCTCCAGACTTCTCCCAGCAACGAAACCATTTTATTAGTGTGAGGTGTATAGTACAACTCACGCCAGCCCTTTGCCCCACTGGTGTGCTCCTACTCTTAGGGAAGAAGGAGGCATGGAGAGGCATTCAAACTAGAGTGTTCTTCCAAATATGTGGGTTCCTTCATTGAGCATATTATGGAGAGCTGCACTCATGCTTCCACTTGAAAATGTTCCCCAGTATCCAACAAATCTCCAATCATTCTTTGATCTTGTGGAAGGCTTCCACAAGTTTGGGGAAAGATAGTACCCTAGATACTACTCCCCTCCATTTATGTTCTTGCTTCTTTGCTCTCTTCTGCCCTGCACAAGAGATGGGAGCATGTGGCCCAAAAAAGGTTACACAAGCTATAGTACTCCTACATGCACGTTGTCCTCTTGGACCCTGTTTGATTTCCTGGTAGGAGTTGTTAATAGCCAATGTTATTGTGCTCATGCTGATAGACTATTATTGGGGACCATGCTGAAGTTATAAACCGTAATTTAATATATCTGATTTTCAGAGGTGCTGGCACTTGTAGCTCCTGTTGATATCAGTTGGCTTTTGTAACTACTCAGGACCTCTGAAAATCTGGCCCTGTGTTATTTAGGTTCTTTTAATTGACATTTTCTTACTCAGACTGACAGGATAGGAAATCTAGGCAAGTTGCCTGGGTTACAAAACTCTTAGAACATTTCTATAATGTCTAGATGAAAATAGTAATTGTTAACTGTGCCTGATTTTTACCATGGATGTGATTTTTGTGAATAAAATTCAATTTCTTATCTGGATCAATATTTGTCAAGTAGAAAAGGAAAGAGATATTAGATATCTATTTTCAGACATGTAAGACAGTATCACCTACAATGCAAAATGTTACATATATAATATGTATGTATAGTTTATATCATTTGTATAGTGTATATTAAGTATATTGTAATTTATATTATGGATATATAGAATGAACCTCAACTATTTGGCTGGCATTCCTTATAAATTCACAAGTTTTATGGCCCTTCAGCTATTTGCCTTGCACAACTTAAAAGGGCTGCTGGTTTTGGTAGCAGAGTTTATAAATTTCTTTAATCAACAAATGCCCACCTAATTAACTGTGTGTGCATGTGCAGTGCATATATGTGTAAGTGTGCATCTGTATGCTTAAGAAAATGTTCTTCTGACTCCCAGTCCATAATTTTGAATTGAACAGCTATATCTTTGTTAAATTAAAACCAATATTTTCCAAACCAAAAAAAAAAAAAAAAGATACTAGTGATGGTTACAGATTCTGTGTGAAGTTTCAAGTTTGAAATTTTAAGATGGAAACTTCATTCACATTTTCCTTGTCTAAATGTAGTATGGTTAGAGTTTTTAATCACCTTTGCCAACCTCAGAAGCTGCTGAAGGGAGTTTGCTCAAACCTTATGAAAGAATTCAGCAGTTTGTAGAAATAAGAGGTTCAATTCTGCTCTCAGTTAAACTAGTTTCAGTTGTCTTTAGAATTTGGCCACAAGTATGGAAAAGAGAAGTCCAAATTGAGTACTTTAATTTCACATCCTCAGAACTTTCTAGAGACTTTACAGGCAATTGTTTTGCAACATTAACTAGAATGAGTTCTACCAGGTACTGTAAATGTATGAGATGTTAGGTTTGTGTATCAGTGAAACTGTTTTTGGTGTTCTCTGAAATGCTCATTTATACTATTAGGTAATATCATAGAATCATAGACTATCGGGGTTAGAAGGGACCTCAGGAGGTCATCTAGTCCAACCCCCTGCTCAAAGCAGGACCAATCCCCAACAGTATGTTTGGAAATTACAGTACACACCTACTGTGATCACCTACATTTCAAGCAAGTAAAGGACAGTTGCTTAAAAAATAATTGACAACTAATAAAAATTATGGGACAAAGCTCACTTGTAATAGAGCAGCATCACACAATATTTCATTCTTGATACAAAATCGTACATTTTTGTCACACAGTATGATCCTTTGCATGAGTATTATTTGAAACAAACTGTATCTGATCAAATGAATTGTAATAGCAGCTAGTTGCATTTGGGCTGTGAGATACTGGGTGCCAAATATTGGATGTCCCTTAAAACATAGGATATGTGCCACTCTATTTTCCAGGATATATTTTTATATTCATGATAGCCATGAAGGTGAATAAAACTAAAGGCTATTCAGAGTTAGTGCTGTTTATGCAATGTAGTATCTTGTTCAGAGAAAACAACGTGGCTTACCAGTTAAGGAGCAGAATGATTGCTGAGTAAACCCTTCATACGTAATAGTTTCCTTACATTATCAATATTCATGCAATGCAATATATTATGCATTCAGATCAGTGGAAGTTGTGTGATTTAAATCCTGTGTGCCTCTTTGAAAATTCAGTGCTGCTATGTTTGTGTATTTACTAGATCCAATTGTTCCCCAATTACTGAATCTTGTAGGCATTTTGAAATTACAGTGTATATCATTATTAATCTGTGCCTTGTTTTTTCTGAATTTTCAAAACATCAAGGTTTGGTTTGAAAGCTCTAATAAGGTTACTTTTTTAAATGACATTCCAAAATGCATAGAAAAACATAGATTGAATTTCAAGCTCATTAATCTTTCTCCTTCAGAGAGCTTCCTTTTCTAGTGTGTAAAGCTGGTGCTATGTGCAGTATTTTTGTTTATAGTAGTATAAACATTTTCAGCCTGTGTCTTCATTGCTGAAATAACCCACCTCTTTCATATCAACTCTTACCTAGGAGCCGCACTGCAGACTCATTGATGTAGGTTTTTTCTGCATGGCAGCCAAGGCTAAACTGTGATTTCATTGCATGATGCAACTTCACCTTTTTGGTTGTCTATGGGATTAATTATATTTTATTCTTGTACTGCCTGTGCATGTCAACGTGCTTATTCTAATGGCCTATACACTGAATGCAGTCTAAGCATTAAGTGCATGCACCAGAATTTAAAACAAGAAAGTTTGAACAAATATAAATTATTGTTATCAGTATCAGGTCTGTCAATTTAAAATGTCTGGCATCATATGGTAGCTAACCGGTAGCAAATGGATAAGCGCTAACAGACGGGTGAGGTTGGCAGGAGAGAGTGAGAGAGAACATACTACCTACTTGCTATTATTCTTAGATGAGGGTTGAGTGAATGCTAAAAGCATTCAAAAGTCAGGCAAGCCTCCCATTGACCGCAAAGCCTCTTCACAATAGGCTATGCTGGCAATAGTTAGGATTAAAATACCAGTTCTTATCAGATATAAAGCTTTGGGAAGAAATTTAAAGTACTATAATCTGCTATATTTAACCTGCAAAATAATTTAAAATTAATTCCATTAACAAATACCACCAAAAGTATTGATTGAGATTTGACATGAAGAATCACAGTCCTGTTCTAAACTCCTTTTGCAAACTGTTTGGACCATCCAAAATAGCACTTCATTAATATTTGTTCTTAGATGTGTTGACAGAAACCTTTAATCTAAAGTGGCAAGAGATGTGTGATTAGTACTAATTCTAAAGGTTGGGTCTTGATGGAATAATGACTTATCACCGCTGGGAAACTTACTACCAAAATATACGGTATTTTGAGCATCTTCTCTAAACTTAGTTTGGTGTTATTATTGATTAGCAGATGTAATCACGCAAATCTTGTGTTCAGTATGTGTCCAAGTGTTATGCACTATATGTTTTCCTTTCAGGATTGATTAAATATTCTCTAGCAATCTGTGATGCATGGAGGCTATGCATTGCCCACTTTCCGCCCTCTCTCCTCCCCTCCCCCACACACATACACCCACACTTTGCATTAGTATTCATTTTAATGGTATTTTAAGCATGAAAAATTATGCAGATAAGTGGAATTGTAAATGTGAAAAAAATACTTAAAAATTTGCTATTAAAAAATCCAGTGAATACACACAAATATATTCAGAATGGAACAGAAATAATGAACATTGCTGAAAGAACATCATTTTACAACAGCTGTAGTGTGATGTCCAGTGATGTCTTGCATCTCTGAGGATTCTCTACTATTTTTCGCCTTTATTTTTTTACATACATAGGATCCCATATAATACTGGTTACCCTTCTGCTGAAGAGAGATAGAGGATCTTGCCAGTACTGTTTCTGAATTGACCAGAAGTGTTTTTGTAGAATAAAGGAGGTACTTCCTTCCAATGTGGAAGCGGTGTGAGTAGAGTTCTGTTTCTGACTCTGCCACTGTGTGGTATTGAGCAAGGCACTTAACCTTGCTATTCATCAGTTTTCCCCATCAGCTGGGATAAAAATACTTCCCTCCCTCAGTTATAAGGGTGTTATAAGGCTTAACAAATGTTTGTAAAGCATTTTGATATATTGTCAGAGAAGAGCTGTACATTTTTTATTCTATCAATATAATTCCTCATATTGTCTCCCACCTTGGGCATGAAGTGGTTTTGCATCCTCCAAATTCTGCAAATGATGGAGCTCAAGTCTCGCTCCTGGAGCCCTTTTGTGATAGCTTGTTACACTACTGCAAGCTGCCAGCCCTTAACTCCATTTTGAAAGGGAGATAAAGTGACTGGTTAAAAGCAAATGTGGTGGTGGAGTTAATCTACTTCAGGGGTTTTCAAATTGGGGGTTGTGACCCCTCAGGGGGTCACAATGTTATTACATGTGGGGTCGCGAGCTGTCATCCTCCACCCCCAAACCCCGCGTTGCCTCCAGCATTTATAACAGTGTTAAATACAAAAAAAGTGTTTTTAATTTATAAGGGGGGGTCACACTCATAGGATTGCTATGTGAAAGGGGGCACCAATACAAAAGTCTGAGAAATACTGATCTACTTTTGAAAACCAGGCTTTGGCTTTAACAGATCACCAGGAGTCAGTATTTGTCATTCAGATTTAAAACAACTTTCTTGTCTGAAAAGTTGAAGTAGGAATATTAAGTTATATGCTTCTAAAATTACTTTTCTGTTTTATTTCTGTTTGCCATATTTTATTTTCAGGAGCTCATAGTGTTCAATAGATAGAGACATAAAAATGTGACTTCCCTTACATTGTTATTCATTACATTTAAACAAATAGGGCAGTCTCTCATGCAAGGTAAATGTGACTTCTGTGAATGTTTAACAGGAACTGCATTTTGTTACTGTATCTTGCCATAACAGACCAGTGTTACATTCTAATAGGATGTAATCTGGTCCCCCAGTTGGAGCAACTCTGATGTCAAGACTTCCAGGAAGAAAGGTTTACTGCTATGCTTGTAATATGCATAGGGAAAGAGGGTCACATAAGATGAGTAGTGTGGGAGGGAGGGGGAGTGCTAAAAGTGGCAAAGATTAGCTGGGCTCAAAGGGAAGAGCCGGGGAAACAGGAGTCAGTAAAGATGACAGTCACAAATGTTTATATGAGCCGGAGGTAAATGCTGCCTGGATTTCCTAGCCCAGAGTGCCCGATGAGGACCCTTGAGAGTAGGGAGGATGTTGCATCAGGATAAGTAGTCAGGGAACTTATCTCTGCCTGTGTGTCAGTGAAGCAGAATAAGAATAAACCAGCAGGGCTTCCCTGTCGCGATTTATAAAAACACTAGCCTGGTAATAGCTAGGGCTTGTAGTAGCTGAGTCACACAGACGGTGTTTCTGAAAAATTCCAAAAAGAGCTAGGACACTAGTTTAAAGAAGGGACCAGCAGCTCATCTAGTCTGATCTCCAGAACAGCACAGGCCACCAACACCACCCAGCCCTCACACACGAAGTCCAATCACCAAAATTAGACCAAAGTTTTACAGCCCATGGGAGCCTAAACAATTATGTGTCACAGGCGAAAAATAGGAGGGACTGAGCTGTACCAACGCCCAAAGCTCCTGCAGTGGTAGGGAATTGATTAAATGTGATATACCCAGATAATACCAGCAAGTGACCCACATGCTGCAGAGGTGAAAACCCCCAAGGTCATTGCCAATCTTACCATCAGGAATTCCTTCCCAACCCCCATATGTTCATCAGTTAGACACTGAGCATGCTGACCAAGAACCTGCCCGCCAAGCACCTAAGAGAGAGAATGCTTGATGCCACCTCAGAGCACTGGTCTACCCTGTCCAATGTCCTGTCTCCAGCAGTCCCATCTCTGATGCTTTAGAGGAAGGAGACAAAAAAAACCCAGAATACATTGGGGGGCAGGGGGGGAGTCTTTCCTTATTCCTGCAGGTGACCAGCTGAAGCACTGAACCATGAGCTTTAGAATTATAAGATCAGTAGGGGCCCCACGGCTGCTGAGCCCCCCGCCCACCATCACAAGCAACCCCATCATACAATCTCATGCCTAAATTTGTCTAGCCCTCTCATAAAATTAAGTTGTTTGTCCCCACAACTTGTGTTTGGAAACTGTTCCAGAACCTCACTCCTCAGATGGTTAAGAACTAAACACTGGGTTCTGGAAGACCCCTGACATTGGTGAGGAGCACAGAGCAACACGGTTTCCTACAAGGAATGAGAGCGATAGGACTATGATTGTTAAAGGTTGTTTGTGTCAAGTGTGCTTTGTAGTTTCATACAGAGTCATTCCCTAGTTTAAAGTATGAGACTGCTTCATCTCAGGAGCGGCTACTTATTCACTATGGGAATTGCTTTCAGAAGGTATAATTAATGCAATATGAATTGTCTGTGTTTCTGTAGATAGTAGAAAGCCTGGAGCTATGCTATAGAGATTAGAGACTCAGGACACCACAGTTTGGGTTAATGAAAGATTGTCTTTATTTTCTGCTTACACAGACTCTTACCACCTTACAATATTTCCCTAGTTGACACCCAGAGTAGTGGCTGTAAATGTTAACCATATAGCAAAGAGAATGGCAGAATATCTGATCTGGCTGTGTAACTACCCATTCCCACCACTCAGTTAGTGCGTTTAGCTTTCATAGCTCACTTGCATTTTCTTCTGCGCTAGACACAACTACTTAACTTTAGACTCTGATTTATTACTATTTTGTACAAATTAGTTACATTAAGCAGATGTCTCCCTTAGACCTGTGGCACAATATTACCTAATTGGATAATTCAGAAAAGACGTACAACAGAATGAGGTGGAAATCTTTAACTTTCCCACTCTGTCATTTTCATGTGTGATAGATCTAAGTTAGGTTGTAAGATCCTTAGGGCAGAAACCTGGATTTTTATTTGCTATATAAATAATTATATGTTGATGGGGAACAATTTGATCATTGGCAAACTTCTTTCAAAGAAAACCATGTGATAAGAACAACGAGGAGTACTTATGGCACCTTAGAGACTAACAAATTTATTTGGACATAAATAAATTTGTTAGTCTCTAAGGTGCCACAAGTACTCCTCGTTGTTTTTGCTGATACAGACTAACATGGCTACCACTCTGAAACCTGTTACCATATGGTAAAAAACACCAAGATGGAAGGCTTGTAGATGTTCTGAAAGGGTCCCCACTCCAGAAGTGGAAGGCATTCAGAGGAAAATTGACAGAACAGTGGTTTGTCTACTTAGGGTGAGACAGGGCAGTTACTTATACCCATATGTCAACAGGCAAGGCAATGAGGAGAAGAGGTCTTGTAGCAGCTTAGGAAGTGGAAACAGAATCCATAGTGGAGAATAGTCAAAGATGGAGGGGTGGATGACCAAAAGGAAAAGGCAACTCTGCCATATTCAATAATTAGTGTATAAAAGAGAATATTCTTTTGCTAAATCTATGTCAGTTCATTAGATGGTGCATGAACATTCACCACTGGCCTGTTAACTATGGTTTGTTTTTACATGTGCATATTAATGATTCTCACAATGAAAAACTAAAGGTAGATTTCTGCAGATCAGCTAAAATTTCTACATTTTGGATGTTCTGACTTTTCTAAACAGGTGTGGTAAAAAGTCCAATGCCAATCTTCATAACATTTCTAGGATAAAAGACAAATCATTGTAAGACACAGAGAGAATGTATTTATCCTTGCAGTGCAAGCCATTGAGATCTATATCCTTTCTAAGGTAATTCTATTTGAAGAGCTTTGTTGAGAATCTGACTGCCTCATTTCTGAGTGTGGGGAATATACTGTTTAACATTGCTATGGACTTTCTGCTTGCTGTCATAATTCAGTTTCATGCTATTTCTTAGTGGCCTATAGGCTGGGGACAATAGCGATTGCAAGTAGCATGAAATTATTTTTTTTTTTAATTAAAAATAATCTGAGTGATGGCAATACAATTTTAGAAGAATGGTGCTACGATAACCCCCAGGGTTATGGCATTTTTTATAATTCTCTCCTGTAAAATTGCCATGTGAAATTACTCTTTAATTTTGTATTACTGCAATTAGCACTATGTAGCCTCTTCTTTCTGTGTGACAACCACTGAATATTAATCCACACTAGTTATAATTATTTTGGCACCTTACATGAAATTTGCTATTCTCCAAAGTGATGTCCCTATCTATTAATTTAAGCAATTGCTATTTTGCATTTTTTTGAGTTGCCAGGTATTTGCAAATGCAGTACTGAGTCCAGAAGGGATGTTGCATGTTTATCAGAATTGTATACAGTTGAATAATTTGTGTGTGCTGAGAGGGAGATACATAATTTGGTGTTTTGGGATTTTGTTTGTAGCAGCATTGTAGCTTTTGTTTGGATTTTCAGAAGGATGGTGTTACAGGAAGTTTATCCCCTCCTAAGAATACTTACAGCTCAAGGAAAACTTGTATTAGGGAAGGACAAGGGCTTGACTCCCTCATACTAGGGAAAAGTTTCCAATAAAGAAAGATGTATCAAGCGGGGTCACAGAATATCCTGGACATGTTAAGCCAAATGCATGCATGAGGTTTACACTGATGTAACTCATTTTTACTTACAGAACAATCAGCGTATAGCTGTGTAACTTATACCATCACTGCACTGCTGAGATTAGCCAAATTGCACTGGTTTAGCTAAGTGAAGTTAGCAGCTAGCACCTGATTGTTCTGTCACTAAAAATGGTATAAATCAGAAATAAGTCAGTTAAAGTCCTAGCAGTTGCAACCAGTGGCGCTGGAACAGTTTTTGGAGTGGGGGCGCTGAGAGCCATTGAATCGAACTGTAAACCCTGTATATGATAGAAACCACTTCAAGCCAGGGGGTGCTGCCCCTCTTACCCCTGTCCGTGCCCCTCACCGCCCCGTAGAGGCTAGATCTGGAGCCAGGAGCAGGGCTGTGGCTCCAGGAGGGGGGGACATGCACAGGGGTAAGGTGGCGGAGGCTGGGGCCACAGCTAGGGGCGGGTGCAGAGCCACAGGCATGGGGCCAGTAGCTGAGACCCTGGGCCAGCGGCTGGGACCCTGGGCTTGGCGGCCGGGACCCTGGTCTGGCAGTGGAGTCCCCAGGTGTGGGGCCAGCAGCCGGACGGGACTCTCTGGCAGGTGGACGAGCAGGACCTGAGGCCAGCGGCAGTGCCCGTGGGCAGAAGTGGGGCCAGCGGCCGGGACACCAGGTGCAAAACCTGGGGGTGCTGCAGCACCCACTACACCCCTACTTCCCAGGCCTATGGTTACACCAATGGAAAACTCGTGCATGTGAGAGGAGAATCAGGCACCTAGTATAAGATGGTTAGAAAATAGGTGTAAGTGACTTTGTACGGTATTGTATGTTACACTGAAAACACACCAGCTTAATTTGGCTGTATGGATTTTGGTGCAACATAAAGTTTGGGAGCCTGTTTTTTCACATTGGAGCCGCTTCATCCCCCTTGATGTATCATCTGCATTAATGTCACACACTTCCAGAATGATGAATCGGTCTGAGTTACACCACTTTGCCACTTATATCTGTTTTCTGACACCCAACATACAGTGGAGTGCAATGTGGTTCTTCCTGTTTTACATGTGGGAGAGGGCTACAGTAACAGGAATAACCTTTCAAAGAGCATGAGGACAGGAATGATTATTAATGTACTTACACTGCAGGATAAGAGTGACTCTATCAAAATACTAACCATGGTGATATGTATGTAGGTAGAGGACCTGAATAACGCCCCCACACTCACAAGCCCTGTAATAGACCAGACAGAATTGTGGGGAGGACAACTGTGCAGGGGCAGAGGGTCTCTACATCCCTTGCCCACCATGCCCTTTGCCAGCCTCATAATGGTCAGGTTTGGTTTGAGTGGGGTGTGCTTCTGAATCTATGCTTGTGCAGATTTAGTAGCTCAAAACAGGATGTGCAGCACAGTTGTCTTTGGAATAGGTCCCCAATTTCCATCCTCCCCACTACAACTGAATTCTCTACTCAGTTGCCCAGGCTGTGTGCATTTTACCCTAGTGACCATTCAGCTAAAGTGTGGCCCATCAGCATTAATGTATTTGGAGATTATGGTAGGATATTAGTCACAGGGTGCTGCTAGTATGCATTCGTTTGTATTTATCCACGGCATTATCTAAAGGATCCCGTCATTATTTCTTTATGGGATTTGATGTTCATTAATATATCTGGGTGTTCCACGTTGTGCATACACAGAACAAGATGTGGCCCCTGCCTCAGCAAGATGACAACTGAATAGATAGTGGCTCTGGTAGGGAACGCTGGCTGCTGTATTGTATCTGCCCTCTCCATAAAAGGGAAAAAGGACAAGAGTCTGTCTTCAGTCTCCTCTCCTCTACTGTACCCACGGTGGAGTCATAATTTGCCCATTCATGTTTTGATTTATTTTTTAAGTGCCAAATTTGTCTCTCATTTACTCAACTCAGCTGAAATAAATTTATAGTGGGCAGAATTTAACCACTAAAACCTAAAAACTGATAGTTTTGTTAGTCTGTTTGCTGATAAAACACTGCTTTGTTATCGACACTCAAGTCCACCAGATAAACTAATTCTATGCATACCAGTTTAGCATAAGAATGGCCTCCTGGAGTGATATGGGTGAAAGAACATGAAGCAAAGATGTGTGGTTTTGGCCTTGATTTCAAGAAGACGACCAGAGGTACACTCAATAATATGGATTTATTTATTAACAATCATGTTTTGTTTTGTTTTTTTCCTGATGGCATTATTGTTTTCTACATCTTTATTTGTTATATTAAGGTGAAAACACAATGTTTGTTTCACCTAGAAGAAATTGTCACAAGTCAATCAAGCTTTCCCAGTGCCCTGAGAACTTGGTAACATATTGTAATAGTTCTGCAGAGGAGATGAGTTGAGATGTATTTTTTAATCAGGTTAGAACTAGAAGGATATTTTTCTAGTGCCAGTTTGTACTGTGCCAGACTATAAATGGTAGAAGGGAATGTTATGTTAGGAAAAGGAAATAAAGACAGGTTCTTGCTTTGTTTTCTTGGGGAGTGGGGGAGACAGGAGCTGTCTCAAGAAGCTTGCAATTTACATGAAGTCAATTGTAGATGTAGTCAAAAACACACTGGAGACCCAAAAGATATTTGTTGATTTTTTTTTTAATTGGGTGAGTAAAGGCATCAAATGATGGTGTAATGCTGAAGTGTGGATTAGTATTTGAGCCTCCTGGCATTAATGGATTTTTAAGAGGAATTTGAATCACGTGAGGGAGGAATGAGATAAGGTAGGCCATTCCAGTTGTGGGGAAGCAGGCTGGAGAAGATAAAAGCAGAAATGTTGGTATGGGGCAGAACTGTGTAGTCTTTAAGGTGGGGAAGAGAAACTTAAACATTATTTATTAGGCAATGAGGAGTCAGTGGAGAGATTCAAAGAGGAGAGTGAGAAGGTCCAAGTGGTAGGCATGAAATATGATTTCAGCTGAAACACTCTGAAAGGACGGGAGTGAAGAGAGATGGGAAATATATTTCTCCAGAGAGGAGGAAGTTGCATAACCCAGGTGGGAGAGAGACATCAAGGTCATGGCCAGTGTCTTAGCTGTGGGGGCAAAAATCTGTTGTGTAAGAAAGAAACAGCAGGATTTGGCAATAGCAAGAAACAGAAGGGAGGAGGATTCTAAAATCTAGCCTAGGGATTCGAGCCTTGGGGAAGTGAGAATGTTAGTGTCTCAACATGAGTGGCAAGGGATGAGGGAAGAATAAGGGGGTGGGTGTCAAAACCCCCGTAGAATTCAGCGGGACCATAATTGGGGCCTCTTTTACTAACTGGGTTAAATTTTAGCTCCCTGCATTGAATCATATTTTAGAAAATACTGTAACCATAGAAATAAACACATCCATTTACCACAGTCCTAAATGCATTTCTGTTCAACCCAGGGCCAGATTCTGCTCTCTGCTAGGACAGAGTGGAGAATGGAGTTCTCCCATTATCTTTAGTGGACTTACTCCAGATTTACACTGGAATGAATGAGATGAGACTCTGACCATGAATTTGTAAATTAAAAACAGCAATAATTGGTTCTTAGGATAAAAGGTTGTGTCACAGCAAGAGTGTGTTTCATTTATGGTTAATCTCAGAGGATGAACAAGAGGAAGATAACGCTTGTAAATGTTGAGCCAGAGCTTTTTATCATGCAAATATTTTGTTCAATGGATCCCAGTCCTAGGGGCTGCTACATTGCTCATAGATACCAGTATGTATCATTCATGGTATGGTGGGTCCTCTCTTTCCTCTGTTTAAAATATTGTTCTGACCCAAATGTCAAGTGTTCCTTTTGACAGAAAACAACCCCTTCCTACATATCCTTTGTAGTGCTATCTAAAATCACCATCAATAAGGAGACATTCCCAGTTCTTTGGCCATATCATGTTGGTCCATCAGAGAAATAATTAAAAGCCTTTTGGCGCTGGAGAAATTATCGATGTCAGGCTTTAAAGTGAGGCTTTCCAAATGTAGCCACTTAACTAACTGGCTTGCATTTAGAACAGATCAATGTATGTGTTGCAGGAAAGCAATGTTTGCTTTTCAATTAAGGAACTTTGCTTAGTCCAGAAAACATGGTTAATAAATGAAAGGCATTTGAATTAAAAACAAACAAACAAACAAAAAAACCTGTCATGTCCCTGATTACTCTCTATGGCTGTCCGACACTTTACATTCTTACTGAGAGTCTCACTCGGATTTGTTTTAATTATGGTATTAATTCACCAGGATGTAAAATTTGCTTGCTAGGAGTCCATTTTTATAACTGCACAGTGGGTTCTTGTCTTTTGTTATTTGCTTTTTTTTGCTAGGTTGTCATTCTTGTCCAGGGTAAGTGAAGCTATCCAGGGTAAGAGTAAGAGAAGACACACTTCTTCAGATGAACTTCTGCTCTCATATATGATACTTCTTGTCTTTGGCATAGTTTCCTGTTTATATTGTGTCATTGAAACACAGTAAAAACAAAATCAAAACAAAAACCCCAACCCAACCCAAACCTTAAAACCAACCACCTTAACCCTATCTAGGTGCCTATGTCACAAATTACAAGAACAAAAAATAAAATGTAACTAGCAGTTTAACCTGACAGCTGGAATAACTCATCCCTCTAAAAAGACCCACAAAACTCCCCCCACCTCAGACACAGATATAATAGAGATTTATAATGAGATATAGAACACCAGTTTCAATTTGGCCTAGGTTGGGGTGATCTACTGCTACTGTCATTCGGAAGGTATCTACCTCACAAAAACACCCTCAAAAAAGTTGTCCTGATTGGCTGTCTCCGCAAAGAGATAAGGATTGAATGGGCCAATTGAGACTGAATTTTCCTCTCCCCACTCTATATGGTCTTCCTAGGTCATGGGTAAGCAACAGTGCTGTAGCATCATGATGGAGCGTGCACTGATCATGCCCATATTTTACCTGTCGGGTGGATAAATACATGGGCCCCATGGCTTTCAATCAAGCACTGAAATACTGTGAAAATGGATATTCTTGTGGTATTTCCAACCTGGCTGGAACCAGATAATACTATACATTTCACACAAAAGCCTTTTCTCTTGAGGCTTCATGTTTATACACAACTTGCAGGCCCCTTTCTACCCAAAAAGCCTTTTAACATTAGAATTTTTTACACCTCCCCCTCCATCCCAAAAGGAAAATGAGTGACCTAAGAACAGGCACAGAGTAATAGTCTCTTGTCAGGGCTCCCCAAATCAAAGGAAAGTGAATACGAGAAGTAAAAATAAGGAAATCCATGGTTCTTGTTGTGGAAGTAAGTAAAAGAAAACCCAGATTTAGTCTTTTATTCTTCCATTTAACCAAGGTATGCCACATTCCACCCCCAACTTTGTGATAAGTGTTGAGTTGCAGGGGATTTGGGGGGCTCTTGGGAGCCCCTTGTTAAAATTTTGCCATCAATTGAAATTAGGTTCAGGATAGTGGTTTGGTCTCTGGTGTAGATGCCTTATTTGTGGGGCTTGTAAACATACGTCTGCAGAGCAAGCTTATTATAACATAAATACCTCTGCAGAACAAAAATGTTGGTCAGATTGAACCAAATGGGAGGGAGGGCGGGAGAGAGAGAGAGAAGATATTCCAAGCCTGTCAAACCAGATATTTACCACTTCAAATTATTCAAGGTGAACACTGCTACACTCTCCACATACTCAGCTTACCCCTTATTTCTGATGACACAGTACAAACAATTCCAGCAATGCGCAATTTAATATGAACATTCACCTTTTGGATAGATCCACCAGTCTCGTCTGTAGCATGTGCGTTTTTTGTACACAAAGTATATTATAGGCAAATGGTGCGGAAAGCAATTGGGGCCTGTCACAGGCTGCCTAGCCCTTTCAGAGGAGTTGTGCTCTGTCTTGCCTGTGAGGTAGCAATTATCTCCCAACTGATGCAGATCAGGGGATTTAATTACAGCCAGTGGTCCCAGCTGTGAATGGGTCAGGGAGGACTACGCAGAATGGGAAAAGAGCTCAGTGAAGGAAGGTGAACAAGATAAGCACAGGGCCGGTGCTACCATTTAGGCAAACTAGGCAGTTGCCTAGGGAGCCAAGATTTGGGGGCGCCAAAAAGCGGTGCCCCTAATTTTTTTTTATAGCATTCCTGGGTTGGGCTGCTGTGCGGTTGCCTCTCCACTTCTCCCACCTCCCAGGCTTGCAGCGCCGATCAGCTGTTTGGCGGCGCAAGCCTGGGAGGGGAGGAAAATTAGAGCGGGGGCGGCGTGCTCAGGGAGGAGGTGGAGCAGAAGTGAGCTGGGGTGGGGAGCTGCTGCATGGCTCCTGGGGGGGGGGGGGGAGCTGCGGGGGGGGGGGGGCCTCAGGGCGGGGGGGGGGGGGGAGCTGCCGCAGGGCGGCGGGGGGCGCAAGGTGGAAGTTTCGCCTAGGCCACGAAACTTCCTTGAACCGGCCCTGGGTAAGTGCCATCTCTGAGAAGGGTCTGGTGAAGGCAGGATGTGGAGAACAGGGAACAGGTCAGGCTCCTGTGGGAGGCCTCTTGGGATAGGGTCTGTTAGGATTGGAACAGGGAGGTACCTGAGAGAAGCTGCCAGCAGGGCCGGCTCTGGCTTTTTTGCCGCCCCAGCCAAAAAAGCCAGAGCCGGGGGGAGGGCGGTGAGCCCCGGCCGGGGGGAGGGCGGTGAGCCCCGGCTGTGGCCCCGCTCTCCCCGGCGGCCGGAGCCGGAGCACCGTGCTGCCCCCCTCCAGGTGCCGCCCCAAGCACAAGCTTGGTGGGCTGGTGCCTGGAGCCGGCCCTGGCTGCCAGAGCCCCTGGGGAGGAGAAGGAAGACAATGGGAAAAACTGCTAGGAGGAGAGGCCTTCAGGGAGTAAGCCTGGGAGGCAGTGCTTTGCCAAAGGAGCAAAATACAACTCTCCAATGCCTGGGAGTCGGGATCTGCAAAGCACGGAATTTCAGTGTAGCACAAGAGGGGCAGAAGGATATTCTGTTTGGATGTTGGTTTTGGATTCTTTTGTTACTGCAGAAAGGGACGGAGCAGGAATGAGATGACCTGGCTGCGGGGCTGGCCTATGGAAGATGTAGTCAGAGACAGGCCATTATAGGGCCAAAGGAGTGGTTAACGGAGGCACTAGAGAAGAAGACCCTGCAGTTCAGCGCTGTATTATTGCCTAGGCCGACAAGGCATAGGCCTAGGGCGGCAAATTTGCAGGGGCGGAAGCTCCCCTCTGCGCCACGCCCCCCTGCTCCAGCTCACCTCCGCCTCCTCTGCAAGCGTGCCGCCGTGTCCTGTTTCTCTCCCCTCCCAGTGCTTGTGCCACGAAACAGCTGTTCACAGGGCAGGGAGGGAGGGGGGAGGAGGGGCGAGCGCTGGGGGAAGAGGCGGGGCCAGGGGGGGCGGGGATTTGGGGAAGGGATCCAATAGGGGAAGGGAGGGGGCAGAGTTGGGGTGGGGACTTTGAGTAGGGGGTTGGAATGGGGGCAGGAAAAGGGCGGAGTCGGGGCAGGGCCAGGGCGGCAATTATTTCCCGGCCTAGGGGGCGGTAAAATTAGGGTGACCAGACAGCAAATGTGAAAAATTGGGACAGGGGGTAGGGGGTAATAAGAGCCTATATAAGAAAAATACCCCAAAATCGGGACTGTCCCTATAAAATCGGGACATCTGGTCACCCTAGGTAAAATTATTAATCCGCCACTGCTGCAGTGCCATGCTCTGACACCAGTGGGTGCTACGGCAGTGAGTACAACTGCTTACAGAGCCCCTTGGTAAATTGTCAGCAGCATGTCCCTGTGTAATGTCAAACAAGTGCTGTGTGTGTCTGTTCTGAAGAGTCAATGAGCCATAGCTGCTTCTGATGTTGCTGGTTTCTTGGAGCCATCTTCAGATCAGCATAATAGGGCTGGTCCACACTAACCCCCCACTTCGAACTAAGATACGCAACTTCAGCTACGTTATTTACATAGCTGAAGTCGAACTATCTTAGTTCAAATTTACCGTGGGTCCACACGCGGCAGGTAGGCTCCCCCTTCGACTCCGCGTACTCCTCTCGTGGAGCAGGAGTACTGGCGTCAACGGCGAGCACTTCCGGGATCGATCCCAGAAGATGGATTGCTTGCCACCAGACCCGGAGGTAAGTATAGACGTACCCATAGAGCCAGGCTTTTTGGGAGCAGATAAATGTTGCAATTAGAATGACAAAATTAGTTCAGATTTGATGCGGTTACATTCTGTCATTGAGCCTGAATCTCAAGTTCTGCCAGTCTCTTGATTTACACCTGTGTCAGTGAATAGAAAATTACGTATGCCGTTCTTCAATTCCACTATATTAAAATATTCTATATGTTTTTTTATATTCCTAAAAATAACTCCAGTGTAATAGATATAACATGATCTGATGCCTCCTGGAAATATGAATCCCACCCAGGTACAGAGGGGAGAATGGAGCCTTTAGTATGAGCTGACCAAAATGTTTTGTTTCTAAACAAAATGCAGCAGAAATTCAGGGGTTATATTTTCCACTTGGAGTACAGGGAGATAAGCGCAGCTCCCATATTGTTAATGGGAATTCAAGTCTCTGATACTTTCTGCATATTACACTGAAAAGATACGCCTTAATGTTTTATTGGCTGAAGAGAAACAGAAAGAGTGGTTATGGTTCCTTTAGGATCTCCATGCCAAGCTGTTGGACATATTCTCCTAGACTGACCCTTTGCAGGATGTCATGGTGAATTCTTTTGTACAGTTTTTTTTCTTTTTCATGGAATATATACTGTTTGTAGACTTGGGGGAGAAAAAAGGAACCTGTGGTAACATTGTATTTTCTATAGCATGGGGAAGGAAATTGGTTACAGTTAGGAGTGGTATCATCAGCAACATAACAAAGTGTCATGGCCAAAGGTAAGGCATCATGGATGACAAAGACCCAACCCTACATCATTCATTCAGGAAAGTCAAATTACATTGGAATTAATGTTTTTGGTGTAAATAGCTTTCCTTCCTTTCCATGATCCTGCATTTCTGATACAAATAATTTTCAACAATAAAAGTGAAAGGACACCACATTTGTGTGCAATGGAAGTAATCTGGGGACTAAAAATGAGGGACTTGAAATAAGGGACACTTGTAATAGTAATGGTATTTATATTTTGATAGCACCCAGAGTCCTGAATCTGGATCGGAGGCTCATTTTGCTAAGCGCTGTAGAAACACGAAAAGCCATGGTCAGCATTAGCTAACCTGTAAAAATCTTTTGGATTTCTGGAAAGACAGTGGTACACAGATGCAGGCATTAACTGCAACCCTGGCTGACTCCTTCCAACAGCAAGCATGTTGACCACTACATGGCAGTGGAAGGGAAGATAATACGCCTGGTTATTCTTGTCTGGTGTTACACCTATGTAATTCCATTGATTTCAGTGGAGTTACTGTTGATTTTGCAATGGTGTAACTGAGAGCTAGAAGTCTTCAGACCCTGTGTTGGTGCAGCATAGTTTTTCCTGTTTCTATTGTACTTCCTTTGATTTTTGTTGCTGTGGTACATAGTGACTCAAATGTGTATCCTGCCTTGTTATAACAAGATCCTTTGCTCTCAAAAATACCCTCACACAAGGTGTATTTACTGGTTCTCTGTTTATATCCTCCCCTTTTTTGTAGCTAAATCTGTATGAGTAGTGTCAGATACAAATTTCAATACCATGAGTTAATTTTTGGCTGTTTCTTTCTGCCTGCCTGCTTTTGTAAATCATTTTTTCAGGTATAATATAGGTAGTATGTTTCGTAATGTTCACATCTTAGCAAAACAGTATTTCTTTATAAACATTTTGAAGACAGTTTCCTACAGCACAGAGGTTTCTTAAAACACTAGGCTATTGTATGTCAGGGAGACTTTTGCCATATTTTTATACATCTAAAGTCAAGAGAAGGCATGCCGTACTTAACTTGTTTGACCTGTAATGTATACAAGAAATGGAGAGAAATTGACTGCATGTTAAAATGACCTAGTAGCCCAGCTAATTTCTTTTATGCCTTAAATTAGGTTACTGACATTCATAATGCATAGAACCTTGCTTGTTGAGCAATTCAGCATCATATTTGCAGAGGTACAACTATACTAACTGGTATTACACTCAGTGATTTATTTGCACTGGGGAAGCCAAGAAAATTCTGCATCTCTATCTTAAAAGTGTATTTTCCATGGTTCTAAATGATCAAGAACTTTCCAGCTAGAAGTATATTTTCCCCTTCCACTTTATATAACTATGATGATTAAATGATCATTTGCTATATATATTGGCACATGCTGTTTACCTTGGTCTGCAACTTGAAGGCCTTTCTGTGGCTTCCCTAATCTGATCTAGGAATTTCAAAAATAAATCACTAATTATATTCATAGAAAAGGTCTCCTTCCTTAGCTCTCCGAGCCTGTAGATCTAAGTATGCCATAAAGTACCAGTTTGTATAGAGTATGCTTTGGAGTTGGACCTACCTTACTCTTAATATAATATGCTAGAATGTGCAATGTCTGCTTGCACACACAAAGGTAATTAATTAACCTGCATGCAAAAATTAACCCTTAGAGTACTGCTTCAAATTCCACAATTTTGTTGTTTAATTTTTACTTGTGGGCTATACTGCTTTCCTACTCAGGTCATAGTACTGTACATAAAGTATGTATCTAGACATGTAAAAAAAATCTCTTTATGAAAACAAGGAATCCTATCAATACAAACTCCCCCAGGTTGCTAATGGGTGATGTATTCATAAGCAACTATAGTTTTTAAGGTTTTACATTATGACATTAATTTAAAATGTTTAATGTTTCAGTGTAATTGTGTGCCTGTTAGATTTAGTTCCTAAACTTTGTAGTTGTGTATCCAATAAAAAGAAGTCAGTTCTTTAAGGGTTAATGTGGAGTTAGGGGATCCCAAGGTATTCTCCTGCTTGTCTTTCCTTAAGATGTCTGCATGTTTCTTTTCAGGTAGTTACCTGAACATGTGAACACTGGGAATGAATGAATGAGTGACTAACTGAATGAATTAAATGTTCTTTTTGGAAATGCCTGCTTGTACTTTGCAGGGGTGGGAAAACAAATGGTAGCTCCTAAATTCAGGCCTTTATTAAAATAAAGTGGGGGGAAAAGAAAAAAAAAGTATTTTTTGACATTTTCCACGCACTCTGATGCCACCAGTTTATTCGATTTCTTTTTCTTTCAAATAGCCCAATAGAATCCTGCCAGAATTTCTACAAAGATTTCACGTTACAGATAGACATGGCTTTCAACGTGTTCTTCCTACTCTACTTCGGCTTGCGTGTAAGTACCTTGAATTATGTCGTGTGGTTCAGGGGAGGGAATGCAATGATTGTACTCAGAGATTATTTGACAGCTGCCTCACTGTTCATTTGCCATTGATGCAAGAAATTAACGTGATTTCTGAGACCTGTAAGTAAAGATTTTGACTGAGAGCCTCTAAGTAACAGTGGTGAGGGGACTGGGTAAGGGGATTGCAATTGACAACCTAGACTATTGCCAATCTACCATCATCTGATACTGCTCAGTGGCCTGTGTGGAATTTGGTCTCAGTCCAATTCGCAATGGACTGATGTCTACATCACAAAAACTGCCACAATAACTGGCATTAAACACCCACCCTTGGCAATCTCAGGCTGATTGAACTACCCTTGTGCTCTTCAATGTGTTTGCTACAGTTCAAGTTTCAGGTCAGTGAGGTAGCATGGGGAAGTTCACTGCTGCATCCTGTGTCTGCAAGGCTGTCAAGCTAGCACCAGTCTCAAGTGCTAAGTTCTTAGAGAAAATTTTATTTTGAAAATGTATCATTGGTCTCTTCTCTCCACTTTCTTTAAACCAGGTCTCTTTAATGGGATCAGGTTCGGCATCCAAAAATCAAAGTACCTAAAATCACTAGTAATTTAAATAAATATTTGGGCCAATTGTACCCATAATGCATGCTGGGTTTTTTTGGCTAAATTGAGGGGAATGGGCTATGCACTAGAAATTAACGTTACTGTTGCTAGCTGGGACAGCAGGAGCAGTGGAAGTTTTCAAGGACCACATGGCCACTAATGCTGATGGGAGAACCTGAAAAGGTTAGAAGGTCTGCAAAATGGCTGGAAATCTTTTAAACGTGCTGTGATGAGCTTTCCTTTATATCCTGTTTGTGGTTCACACAGTGTTTTGGTATTTTGGCACTTCTGCTTTTGTTTCTTCTCAAAACCTGGAAGTGCAGCACTGTTTGAGAATAAAAAGTTAAGAAAAAGTTTACCAACATTTTAGGAACCAGTAAAAAATGTGGTTTGTGATTTGAACAAAAGGTCTGGGTTGGTTGTTATTTTATCTGATCAGTTTGACCCGGGATAGATACAGTCATTAGCCCTTTGATAAATAGATTAGATCATCTCAGTATTTGCAGTATTATCTATACTTCCCATATTCTGTATCACAAATACATAATAGAATGTATTCCAAATACTAAGATATGGTTATTTTAGGTTTTTAAAGGTGACCACTATACCATCGAAATATTCTGACTCCCTGTCAGAACAGATTCAATACACAGTACCCGTAATTTGCCAGCAACTACAAATTCAGAGGTGTCCTAATCTCTTTCTAGGTCTGTGACACATTTTGCACACAGAGAATCATTTATGCATGTATTACCCTTGCTGATTTACACTGAGAATGGAATAAGTTTTTACTCAACTTGAGTAAGGTGGCAGAATTGGCTCAGTAGTGAATTTGCTAGATATATAACAATTATTTCCTACCTGAAGTTCTTTCAGTATAGTCTGACAGACTAAAGTGCCTTTGTGAAGACTTACTGGCAAGTTAAGTTATTTGAAGAAACATTATTTAACTGTACCCTTTTCCATCTCTTTCCCCTAAAATAATGAAATGCAACTCACAATCATATAAATATTCCTATATCTAGAGCTCTAGAAGATGTGTGTCCAACCACATGCATGCATCCTATGTAAATTCTTAGTCAGCTGGCATCCAAGTTTGCTGCAATGGAGAAATAGAAGCTCTCAAACTACTAATGAAGACAAAACACAAATTAAATGAATTACCATAGTCAGGCAATAAGGCATGATAGAGCTATGGTTTTCAAGAGCTAATCACGGCTTTGGGAGGCACAAAATATTGCCAAGTACCTCACTGATGGCATGCAAACACTTGAAGCATGATAAGGATTACCCCCAGGAGTTTATCCTGCTGCATTTATGGAATTTGTTTGAGAGTTATTAATTATTTAAATGAATGACCTTCACCATACTTTCACAGCATTTGTATTCAATACCATTATAGTAAAACCAGGGACTTTTTCAAACAGCAAACTGAATTTGAATGCAGTCTCATTTACAGTTTGACTTGATTTCTGAAAGCAAGGGATTTCTGGGTTATGGGAGGCTAAAATTCTGGGACACCCCTGCCCAACAGAGTTATGTTGAGTTTTAGCCTAAACTCAGTATCTCCTTGTTATATTTTCATGCCAGACCTTTGATGTTAATTGAGTAATCAGGTGTCTGTTTAATTATTTTAATGTGAGTTCGTGAGTATAGAAATATTTTTCATGTTATAAACATGAGGGGCCCTTTTTATGGGTGGGACCTTAATCATATTGTTATTACTACTTGCCCTTTTCTAATAATCTCTCTGGAGTTATAATGCAGTTAGTACACAGCATGTATTATTTTATGTAAAACAAAGTTCTGAAGTGGTCCTGGCAGGTAGTAGTCATGGGCTTAAGAAATAATTATATGGTAAGGTGTAACATCAGTGATGGTTGGTGGACACTGCTTTTAGCTTTTAGCTGAAGTATTAAAGGTACTGCTTTTGTATCTGATAGTCCAACATTCAAGAGCTAGCTGGGGTAGATTCCTGATTTCTCTAACTAAATGAAAGAATGTCTTTGATGTACATCTGAGCTTGTTGTCTACCCTTAAACCAATTTTTGCATGGCAGTTCCTAAAAGGGAACATTAAAATAGCCCACGTAACACATATGATTCCACTGAGATCATAAAAATGCCAGGAAAAATTGGGTACCAAACACATGGGTATGCCAGCTGTCAAATACTCAGAATACTTGAGTGGAGGTGATGGTGGAAATCTGATTCTCTCCCCCCACAACCGGTGACATTTTATAAAAAAAGATTACCTGAAATAGTGTTGCTAAATGCTAAAAGAATGATTTGTTGAATCTGTCTCCTTGCAACAAGTCTGAGAACTCAATGCATAAATGTTCTTCATTTCTCTACTTGATATATGGCCCTCCCATTGTTAATTTAGTGTTGCCAAGTAATGTTGTCAGGTAATAGTTTTATCCTCCAGATAAAACCACTGTCTAGTTATGATTGATCTGAGGACACCAAATGTTACTCCACTAACTCCTAAAGTAAAACTGGAACTTAATCTTCAGAAAGGAGAATATTGCACACAGATGTATCGACATGCTTATAAATTGATTTTTTCCCCTTTTCTTTTTCTAGTTCATTGCAGCCAATGACAAGCTGTGGTTTTGGCTGGAAGTTAACTCGGTAGTAGATTTCTTCACAGTCCCTCCAGTGTTTGTGTCAGTGTATTTAAACAGAAGTTGGCTTGGTAAGTAAATTGCTTTTCATTTTAATCGCTGATATCAAAAACACACACACCGGGCCCAGTTTGACAGAGCAGTTCTTCGTCCTGCACCCCACGTAAGTGAAGGAATGTAACAGATGTTGTCTCTGTGAGCTATCCATTTCAGCTGACAGGTGGGTTACATTGCATGGGACATTTACCATGTCCATTTTGCTCTTGATACATAAGTGCAATTCTCTGAGAAGTTGCGAGAGGTACGGTGTGACTTTTGCATGGCAGTGAACACCAACTTGAAAGGAGAAGCATCTGAAATTAGGCTGCTTTTTTAAAAGGTAAGTTTGATTTAATTGTCACTGCTCACAACCTGGGCAGCTAATCCAAAGCATTCATTTATAGATCTTCATTGCGATGAATAATCATGGACCTGTACAACAATGAAATAAAAAACAGTTAAAACTTGAACTGATCTGGCCCAACTCAGTTGCACAATGGGAAAGATTCCGATGTTATTGGTCTCACCTTTTGCTTAGGAAAGACCGTTAGGGGTTGAGGGTGTGGATAGAATAATAAGATGTTGAGTGAAAACAGAGGGCACAAAATGAAGCTGAGAAGTTAGGGTTAAAAAGAAATACAGAGAGAGAATGTGGAAAAAAAGCAGAGATGGCGAGAGAGAAATATTAATGGAATTAATGTGTGCCAACGTACTATTTGGAAGCTCTTCTATCCTTAATACAAAATACAGGTTTCCCCTTTAGTTCAAATCCTGAAGTACTTATTCAGGCAAAGCTCCCAGTGAAGTTAATGCAGTTATGGTTACCATTACTTTTAACAAAGGGACCCCCCCCCACAGACATAATTCCCACTTTACTCTGTGATAAACCACATGCATCAAGAGTGCATGTGTTTATAGAGAAGCTGAGTGAAATGTACCCCATTGTTTTGGGTCATGGATGAGAAGAAGGTAGTTGTTTGAGGCCCACTCCACCAGTTGTTCGTCGTCTGCATCTGGCTCTGAGTAACCCCAGTGAGTGTGTTGACTGTTGAATTCATCCACATAAACAGCTGGGTGAGTGAGAGTGAGTAAGACTGGCTGTTCCCAGTTCGCACTTGGTGGTTTATAGACATTTGCAACCTGGAAGCCAGCAACCTGAATGACATCACAGTAGTTGGTCAATGACAGTGGGGCAGCATCAGAGATGTCTGAGCGAATATATGTTGCTCGAACATGTTTAGCATGTGCAGTGTGACACAGCAGATCAAATTAATTGATGGCATCTTTATATATGTGTGTGGTCTCTTGTAAATAGACAATGTCAATGCTGTGATGATGAGTGATTTAGCTGATTATGTTGTGCTTGGATGCCAGGGTTGAGTTGGAGAACTCTAAAAGCTGGACCAATGACTAGAAAGCCTGGGGATGGCACGACATCAGGGGTGATGGCTGGAAAATGACTAGGATTCAGTTAATTAATTGAATTTGGTCTGGTAGGTTATATCATTAGCTTCCCCGGGGTTAGCCAGGTACTGAGGGGGGATGTAACGTGAATGTTGAGCCAATGCCCCCCACTACAAAGGGATGATTGTTTGAACTATATGTTCTTGGGGGCAAGGACAGCTTGATTTACTTGGGGTGGTACCATAATCTAAATAATAAATAGTAATATTAGAGAGCTCATACACTTTCTACAGTTTTTATAAACTAGTTTTGCTACAGCAGATGTCATTTTACAGGAGAAGTAAGTTAAATACTGTACATGACCCCTTCCCATTAGGTAGGAAGAATCGTCCCTGATCCAGGCAAAAGCGTTCTCCCCCGTTTGTTGTTTGTAGTCTCATTTTTGCCTCTTGCCTGGTTTCATCTTTTTGAAGGCTCTCCTTCCCCACTGAGTGACAGAACTTGTCTGTGAAGTCAGCCTAGAGTTTGTGTATAATGTGCAATACTCTAATCCTTCACCCTGTCTCCTTGTCTTTTTTTTTTTTTTTTTGTTTTTTTATTTTAGAGCAGAAGGGTCCTTAGTGAAAGAATTCACTGTGATTCATCAAAGTTTCCTGCCAGAGCTATCATTTACAGCCATAACTACAGCTCCTTAAATGTTGTTCCTAGATGCTGTGATAAACGAATAATGTGAAAATCTAGTTATATGTGTTAATGATGAATTTTTGTTACCTTCCATCCTTTAGATAGTTGGTTCTGCCTAAGGAACCCAGTTATGGTATAAACATTTTTTTTTCCTTTTGCCACAACAAAGCACTATTCCAATAGCCCTTTGCAACTCCTTGGCAGTGTAAAGGGACTATGATGCTGACATAAGCAGGCAGTGGAAGTATTCCCCCAGCACAGGAGAATTCCCAAGCCGTAGGTATAAAGGGTAGGATGTGGTAGAAGGGGAAGTATCCAGAATGCACTGTACACTGTTGTTTCCTGATCTGATCCCTGGCTTCCTTCAGGTTTGAATGCACAAAGGATAGCTTCAAGCCATCTTTGCCCTTCTTCATTCTACTCCAGCTGTACTGAGTGGACCTCTGGCACAGCTGAGGATCTTAGTTACCTGGTTAGCAGATAAACTCAGTGAGAACATCTGTATTATTTAAAAGTTAATTCAGGTAATACAAATGGAATGACATTCCGCATTTTATCACACCCTGATGTTTATCCCAACAATCCAAACATGTGCTTTTCCTCAGAGTGATGTTTCCATGGGCTGTAGGATTTTCATATACAGATTAACAGGAATCCCTTATTTATAGGAGGTATACAGTAGGGGAGATTAATGTGGTCTGTTTCGTTATTAATACATCAAGTATTTCCAGTGGATTTCACTGCACTTTCATGTCATTCAGCTAAGGTGAGTTCACCTAAGGTAAAGATACTGGAGGGATCAGATGTGACTTCCTGCAAATTTATGGTGCCATCGCCTTAATATCACAAGAACTGGCCCAACTGGTTAAATAGGTTAATAGATGTCTAAGTGTCTGTGAATGAGGCAAAGGGAAATAGACAAATGGACAGTATAATCCAATTAACACAAAACTATAGAAACCAAACCCCTCTTAACCCTGGATTAAACTTTGTCTCCGGAGAACTAAACATTCATTACAAGAACTGAAATATAGCCCCTTACATCATGCATTGCCACAGTCATCAAGGTAAAAAAGGGTCTCACATGATCTTAATGATCAGTAGCTTATTGTTCAGTTATAGTGGGAAGTCAGTTTAGTTTCTTTCTTTCCCTCCGGTGGTCTAGAAATGCCACATTAAAGGAGAAGCAGCATCAATAAAGGCTTTACTTTAAAAAAAAAAATCTCTGGAAAACATTTCTAAAATACTTTTACTATGGATGTGGCATCGTCTCTGGAAAATACTTGCTGGTGTGGGGTAGTGCACAAAAGATTTATTAACACTCATTTGGGATGAACTGCATGACTCATGCAAAGTCATTTGTGAGCACTGCTATCCCAAATGTATATCAATAAAACCTTTATCCTCACCACATCATCATGGATTCCTTCTCACTCGCTTTACCACTAGTTCTCTTTCTGTCTGTCTTTCATGCTAGTTTGTTTGCATTTCATTTCCTGGTTGTTATTTTTGAAAGGAAAGTTGGAGTAAGGTGAAACAGCTAAGAAAAAGTGTTAGGAGCTCTGGTCAAGTGAAAAATTCTCTAAGTTATATCTGGAGCCAATCAATTTGAACAGTGTATAGATTGGGTTTATTTTGTCAGTGGAGTTGTACCAGTTTTCACTAGGGGTTGATTTAAAGACAATAAGATCACAAATAAGATCACAAATATTCCTATGTTTTCTTTAGGGAGGTTCACTTCTAGTTTTCACCTTGGAAAAGAGACTCCCTTACCATTTCTTTTATCCACAGTTTTAGAAGCAGTCATTCATGTGCTAGCACATTCATGTGAACTGAGGTCATGCTTCATAAAATCCTCAATATTTCTAGCATAACACTATACAAAAAAATTGATGATGGTAATAAAAGGGAAATTCTCCAGTCTAAGCACACACGTCTGTGGAGAGGAGAGTCTTCCTAAGGAAACAATGCCAACAAAAAGAACAGAGTTTTGGGTTTAAAAAGTCATTTTACAAATTATTTCAACCAAATGACTACAGTGCATTGTAGTGTATGTATTTCCAGTTGTAGTGAAGCTAGGTTAAGAATGAAATTGTTCTGTGAAAACAGTGACATCAGTCGTAAAGGCTGAGTCTTCTGTAATAATTTACTCTCATTTTGTAACACACAAGAGTTGTGCTTTAGCCAACACAGCTAAATTTTCAACCCTGAAATCCTCATTGCTTTGGATGGGCTTGCAATATGCTGAATTAAATAACATTGTAAAAAATGAATATCTTCCAGTAATATGTTCAGCAGTGGTTTACAAATATACCACACAGCATTTTAATACTGTTACTTTATCCTCTGTGATAGCAAAACCACGTTAAATGTCTGAAATTGCCTTTCAATCATAAAACTATAGACATTAGAAAAAAAGGAAGGTATTGATTCTAGTTGAAGCTTTGTGTCAGAATTAATTGCCTAGACGGGATAGTATTGATAGAGGTGGAGTAAGCAGATAAAAAGGAATCTAGACTGCCCCTTGCCACTGGCTGTGGCAGCATCCGTGTCTGAAGAACAGCCACAATGAGACACCGTTAGGACTGCCATCATTTTAAATAAAGCCTAAGCATTTTATTGCTTGGATTTCTTCTCTGGTATTCTAGAATCATAGAAGTTAGAGATGACCATTAAATCATCCACTCTTTCTACCTCCCAGTGTGGGAGTGTTTTCTACAATGTCCCTTCTGGTAGTAAAAGTTCCAAGTGCTGGAGACTATTTCACAACTTTAATGTATTCTATTATTTTTTCTTCCTAGTCATCCTAAATTTCCCTTTCCCTAACTTAATGAAATTATTCCTAGCTATGTACGTTGCCCCTTTGGCCCATCCATTGAATTGTTTTTCCTTCTTTGGTGTTTAGACGCCCTTTAGACATTTATAGATTGTTGTTATTGTCCCCCTTAGAAGTAGTTTCTTAGGTTTTTACATCTTTTTTAATAAATCTAGTCAATCACTTGCTGCTGTTGACTGAATTCACCCAGAATTCAATACAGCCAAATTTTCTGCTATTGTAAATTAGAACTCCACTGAAGAAAATGTCTCAAGTGGAGCATTGCCAGTTGTGTGCAGGTATATCAGAGCTGTATGGAGGGGCTGTAACTTCCTTACTTCAAAAAGGGAAACATTTGCCTGAGTAGCCCAAAATTGCATTTTTGCTGCCCTACTGAATGAGAAAAATCTTTCTCTGGAACTGGGCAAACGATTTTCAATGAGCGA
This sequence comes from Trachemys scripta elegans, assembly GCF_013100865.1. Lineage (NCBI taxonomy): Eukaryota > Metazoa > Chordata > Testudines > Emydidae > Trachemys > Trachemys scripta. The sequence goes on along the minus strand of NC_048304.1, from coordinate 65,133,362 downwards.
TTTAAGTAGAAGATTTACCCCTTTTTCTGTTTATGAATTATCCACAGACTTCAGTTGTTACTAAGGGTACGTCTATACCCAGCTGCTAGTTCGGCGGCTGGCAATTGAACTTCTGGGTTCGACTTATCGCGTCTTGTCTGGACGCGATAAGTCGAACCCGGAAGTGCTCGCCGTCGACTGCGGTACTCCAGCTAGACTAAAGGAGTACTGCGGAGTCGACGGGGGAGCCTGCCTGCCGCGTGTGGACCGAGGTAAGATCGAACTAAGGTACTTCAAACTTCAGCTACGTTATTCACGTAGTTGAAGTTGTGTACCTTAGTTCGATTTGGGGGGTTAGTGTAGACCAAGCCTAATTTGTCCATTAATTGCAATTATGGAATATGTTTCATGCAAACAAATTTCAGCCTGTGGCTTGCTCATAGATTATTGGCTGTGAACTATTGCTTTGAGTATTTGCTATTTGTGCCACTTAAGTGGTCACAAAAGCCATGTGGTTTTGCCTTTGCTCCTTGATTGCATCATTGAACCATTTATAAACAGTATGAGGCCTTGGATAAATCACTCTGACTGTTTGTTTGTGTGATCACAAAAGTGAGATGATTTGTGAAACGTTTTTTCTGGCAAAAAAAAAAAAAAATCGCTTCTGTGACTGTGGCAAGAAAGAGATCAAGAGTGTGTGTAAAGCAAGCCTTAACAGGAAGATGTAAAATAAGGGGTGAAATTGTGATCAGACTTTGCACAGGGATTCAGCAGAGGTATGCAAGAAGCCTCCACTCTTTCACCTGTGCCAGGGCTGACCACAATAACAGTTCCTGCAAGCAGTTCCTCCAGTGAACAAGTTGCCGTGTCCCTGGACCAGCCCACAGAGCACCAGGGGTAGTAGCCTGCATTAGAAAACTCCAGGGGAGATTGTGCTGGGGGGGAGGGAGGAGCTACAGCTTTGCACCACTCCCTACATAAGGTTGTATGTAAATTGTACCATTTAGCCCCAAATGACTATGTATTGGGTGATCTGCAACAGGTGTAAGCACAATACGGTACGGAGAGTGACTTGGTGACTTTTAAATAAAATAACTTCTTGAAGAATTGCTTTTCAGACCATTGATGTGGTAGGTTTGAAAGAGAGGTTACATTGTATATACACAGCCACCTTTGAAAAAATGAAGTAACTGTTGTTTTGTTTTCCCAAATACCGAAAGTTACTTTACAGGAGGGACTTATCTGCCTGCAACATTTCAATTAAAATAAATAAAACAAACATTAACTTGCTTTTGAGTTCGCAATAGGGAGAAAAAAGGCAGTTAGAATAATTGTTCTGGGTGGTTTGGGGTGTTTTTTTTGGGGGGGGGGGTAGGGGGAGTGGTTTAGTTTGTGTGTATATCATAGTACCATCATCTTTCTTTAATTTGCTAAATTTCTAAATGAAATGTTTTGAAACAAGTTTTGAAAATACCAAAACAAAAAACTTTTACTTTTCCTTAAAAAAAAAAAGTTTTTCACCAAAACTATTCACTGAATTCAACCCAAATTTACAAATTATTTCAGTTGATGTGAAACTGCATTTTTTGACAAGCTATTAGTCAAAAAAAATTCACTCAGCTCGATGTGTGTTTGTTTCTGTGTAAACTTTGCAAAGCAACAAGAGCCCCATGTTTTATATTTCCTTCCTGAGCACATTTTTCTAAATCTCAGAAAATATTATTTTACATGGGACTGTGACAGAACCTGAAATATTAGTGACTAAATACAATTGCTATGATAATAGGTGAAGAACTATGAGCTCCAAAATGTTTATTTTTGATCTGCTGACCTAATAATCAGTTTCCTTCAGCTCCTGTTTCTGTAGCCTTACAAAAACTCACTTTCTTTTCATCAGGTTTCAGAGTAACAGCCGTGTTAGTCTGTATCCGCAAAAAGAAGAACAGGAGTACTTGTGGCACCTTAGAGACTAATAAATTTGTTAGTCTCTAAGGTGCCACAAGTACTCCTGTTCTTCTTTCTTTTCATCATAAATTTGCTCTCATTTTTTTAGTGTTTTTGTTGGTTAAGCGTTTCTGCCATCTAGTGACCAAGAGGAGGATTGAAAACACTTCTGAAAATCATTGGTTCATGTTTTCCAAATAGATTCAACATTTTTAACAAGTAACTCTAGAGAGCAGTTGTAATGTATCCAGTTTGTGTTTTTATTTTTAAAAGCATACTGCCAAGATATTTAGACTCTCAAATTTAATTTCCTTAAGGGAAGTCCCATGTATTAGCCTTGAAGGACCATACATCATATCTATGTACTATACCTTTCTCTCTTATATAGGCACAGCTGTTTGTGTACCTCAGACAGTTTCAAATTGCTACTGAGACTTTTACTGAAAGTCTTTCTGAATACCCTCCATATGCTGCTACTTGGAAATAATAGACTCCTTCCAGTGCCATATTATCTCCATATTATATTGCAGACCATACTTTTCAGCTTTCCTCATATTTTTTCAATAGAAAGAGATAATTCTGTTCCTTTAGAAAATATGTGGATGTGACTAGACAACACAGCTCCAAATTAAAAATTGTAGGAATTAAAAATACAGATGCTTTCAGTTCTCTACCACTTTAACTTGTCTTAAAAGAACAAATGCTCTACTTAAAAAATGTACTAATGCCCAAATTCTTACATGTGCAATAAGAAAAAAAATTAACAAGGCACTAACTGAATTTGTAAAATTCAAATTGCAATTATATATCTAAATATGCAAATTATATTAAAATAATAGATTGTGATGGTCAAAAAGTGACTGGAAAGAGGAGACTTGAGGAAATGAAGCAGGCAGTATGTATTGCAAAGTAGTTCAACAGCATCTTTCATGTCTGTTTCTTTTTATGTCTTGGATATCTTTACATAGTGTGGGGTTTTAAGATGGAAGATATTTTGACATAATTAAAGTTTGAACTGATCTTTGCCATCTAACATAAAATTAAGTGAAAGAGGTGTTTGAATAGAATAATTGTCCAGATATGAGCTGGAACTGAAGCATCAATAATTAACTCTACTTTAGTGCCAAAATCTGTTATGCAACAAAGGAGCAGGCATATGAAATGCAACCGAAGGATTTAAATCATGAAGTTGCTCTTTATTAGCCTTGTAAGTATTGTTATTTCCCCATGTCTCCAGGGAAATAAGTTAGCATAATATTACAAATTTGTAAGCCCAAAAGACAAGTGTTACAATTTGTCATAATGCTTTTAAGGAACACTTTAAAATTCTTCACAAAAGTAGAATAATTAGACCAAAACATTTTCTGCCTGTAAATACTGGTGCATATTATCATTGTCTTGTAACATCTTTCTCCTCCTCATTCTCAAGTCTCTGTCCCTCAGGTGCATATTCTAATGGCTACAGCAGGAGATTGGAAGAAGGGACTCCTAGGTTCTGTTTTCCTAGTACTAAAATTGAATCCCTGTGGGAATTTTTGCAAGTAATTTAATTGCTTATGCCTCAGTTTCTGCATTTCTAAAATAATGCTACCCTGCTATGTGATTGGCAGGACCAGATTCTGTACCTTCACTCAAATTGAGTAGTACCTTACTCAAGAGTATTTCCGATGAAGTCAAAAGGACTTCTCTAGTACTGCTTGAAATAAGTAACAGTATAAGAAACTGGCCTTTAATATCTGCTTCATCAGCTGGGGCCTGATCCTCAGATGAAAAGTGTACAAGTGTATATTGCCTTCTGTCTCTTCTCAACTGTGTCTCTGTCTCTCTCATTGTAGTCTCACATCTGCAAAGCACCTACACAGTACAATGTAGCTGGCTAATACGGATACACAGGTTAATAAGGACCTTGGGTCAAACCCTGGAAAACAGAGCAAAGCCAAAATAAATTGGCTTTGATCAAGAAAAATGCACTTGAATATCACAGGACTAGGAAGCTGAATCTACAAGTAGTATGTCCACTTATCCAACTTATTGGGAGTCTGCTACTGTCTCTTTATACAGGATTTTGGTTCTTATTAGCCCTGCTGTGTGCAAAAAACACAGGTCACACACTACTGCTACCCAACCTGACCAATATTTAGCCACACACAGACTTGTATGCAGGGTTGGCTCCAGCTTTTTTGCCGCCCCAAGCGGCGAAATGAGAAAAAAAATAAAAATAAAAATAAAGCCACGATCGGCAGCACTTTGGTGGCAGCTCTACCACGCAGCTTCATTCTTCGGTGGCGGGTCCTTCGCTCCAAGAGGGACTGAGGGACCTGCTGCCGAATTGCCGCCAAAGACCTAGATGTGCCACCCCTTTCCATTGGCTGCCCCAAGCACGTGCTTCCTTCGCTGTTGCCTGGAGCCGGGCCTGCTTCTATGAAGACCTGCCACATATTGCTGAACTGTAGATACAAGGGAATGTGGAGTCTGCTTATGCAATTGCTCTGCTACATTGTCTGCGAGTGCAGTAGCAATGTAAGTCTCTTGCAGCATTTTGCCTTTATGTACTTACTCAAGTGTGTTCCAGGTAGAGCTGTATTTGCAGGCTTTAAAACTCATTGCAGAGAAGTTTTCAATTATTATTACAGTATTAATGGCAAAACATTACCACCATGCTAGTTTGCTTTTAGCTCTTAAAAGCATCAAACTTTTTGCACACACAAAACATACTTGCTTAGATTTTTCCGTCTGGTTTGGGGGTGTTTTGGATGCAAAATTTTGCCACAATAATCTTTATTCAAACGTGTAAAATGCGTGTATTTAGCCACAAGAGTGATGGCTTTATCCTGGCTCTTGCCATAACAACTGAGCATGGGAATGATTTATTTCAGAATAGTTACAAGCAGGGCCGGCTCTAGGCACCAGCGCTCCAACCATGTGCTTGGGGCGGCACTTTCCAAGGGGCGGCACTCTTCCCCCCCCCCCCTTTTTATTTTTTTTTTGCTTGGGACGGCAAAAAGCCGGGAGCTGGCCCTGGCCAGAGCCCTGCCGCTGAGGAGCTAGAGCATCATCCCCTGGAGCTGAGCCCGGGCTGCGGTGGCGAGAGGGGCTCCCGGAGTGTGTGAGGAGCCGGGGAGGGAGGGAAGTGGGGCCCGGGATGCAGGGAGGGAGGAGGGATCCTGCTGCCGCCACTGCTGCTGCTCTGAGTCTCCCCAGGGCGGCATGGTGTTTTTCTGCCTGAGTGGGCTGGGCAGGGCACCGCTGGGCTGGGCAGGGCACCGCTGGGCTGGGCAGGGGGCGCGGATCCCAGCTTGTGCGCTGATGGGGCGAGTGGCTGGGCAGCCTGAGCTGCCAGGGAGTTGCCCCCGGACCCAGCCCGCTATGCACCTTCCCCACCTCAGCCCTGCGCTGCTTGCCCCGGACCCTCACAGCGCCAGGGGTGGGGAGAGGCAGAGCCCGGCTCCGAGCGGGGGATACTGCCCCCCAGGGGACCCCCGCGGCTCAGGCACCTGGGAGTCAGTGTCTGTCCTCTCGGCTCTGCCTGCACGGGGCTGGGGAAGCAGCTGTCAGCACCTGCCACTCGCAGCCTCTTCACTTGTACCTCCCCCTATCGCTCCTTTGCCACACCTTCCCCATGTACTCTCCCTTCACCCACACCTCTCCCTTCCCCTCCATCTCTTCTCCCACAACCCTCCTGATACCCCCTCTCCTCCTCCACCCTCCTCCGTGAGGACATCACACCCCACTTCTCTGCCAGTGTAGAGCCCCCAAGCACCCCAACACCCACTCCTCTGCCTGAACCCTCTTTACTAGATCCCCATCCCTTTCCAGGTACAAGGTTTGAGGGTTAGTCCCTATGCCTTCCATGTGCATTTGGAGCACTAAAGATGTGGTGATGGGAGGGGGGAATTTATACTAAAGTGAAATAAAAATAGGAGAAACGGTTTGATCCCCCCTGAAAGTGTAAACGGTGGTGAACGAGGTGGTCACGTTTTTGGGGGGGGGAGCCCAGGGCTGGGGCGGCAGGGGGTGTGGGTGGGGGAGGGTACTGGGGGCGGGGGGAGAGAGCCCAGGGGTGGGGTGGGGGGCAGCCACACATTTTTTTGCTTGGGGCGGCAAAAAACCTAGAGCCAGCCCTGGTTACAAGGAAAGAAGTCTAGAGAATTAAAAATACCTGCAAATATTTGACTCACATCATATTTAATCCCAATTTGCCAAAATGTGGAATTCCTCCTAAACGTTCATGATACAGCATAATTGTTTGCCAAAAAGAAAAAAAAAATAGAAGCATTGATTTTTGCTAGTAACAGCACATTCAAAAAGCCTAGATTGCTATGTATTTATATGGCTTCACTTCCACACCATGCACATCCAGGCTCTTTTCAGTTTAGAGTGAAGGAGACAACAAATACGTGTGCTGCAGCCACTATTAGGAGTGGTTTTGGAGGCTAGAATCCTGGTTCTAGAACTCCTACTGCTACTGGGATAGCAGCTATAGTGACCCGCTACTGGTAGTAGCAGGTCCATTATCTACCCTGTGGATCAGCCACACAAGTGCATAATAATTCATTCATAAACCCAAAGCCAGTATACTACACAGGACAAAGACCCTAAGGAAGCATTTTTTAAAGGGGAACTAGGGATGAAACAATATTTGGGTGGGACTGGGGTGAGGACAATAACTACAGGTTCTTGGGCCTGAGTTTGTAGCATCCAGCTCCTTGTGGGTGTGAGGAGGACTAGGGACAGTGCCAAGCTGATGTTGAGGAAGTTGTCATTGTTTTAATTATAAGCTGATGTTTACAATGATGCAGCACTATCTGTTTTTTAACCTTGAAGGCACAACAATAAGTATCAGTTTGAACCAAAAAAACTGAAGTCTTTAGGCCTTAAAATCTGACAGCTTACGCTTCAATAATTTTTGTTTGTGAAAATGACTTTCAGTTGCCATTTGAACTCATCAACCTTAGCTCTTTACATATTTCCCAGTGTGTAACTTCACAGCCTAAAGATCCTCCTCCTCACTTCTAAGCCCTGGAACAAATGCTTGCTGACGTAAGTGGATCTCTCATTAATTCAGCAGCAGTTACCTATGGAATTCTCAAGAGTGCTTTGTGTTGTAGGGGTTTGGTTTATGTGGCATTAAGAAGGGATGCAGCATGCAGCTGAGTCATTTAAATGATTCTGAATTTTTGTGAGAATGAATTAATCATAAAGCAATCCCTGGTGAGAATTAAAAGGCTATAAAACCATACACAGAGAGCTTGGCACTGCCTAGAGAAGAGCTTTAGTAGATCCCAGTATTCCTGAGAGGAGGCTTAGTAAGATTGCACCTAGAGGCGATTGCTAACTAAACCTCAGATGGTTCTGAGCTTGTATTTAGCTAAGCTCGGATGCTTATAGGAATCCAAACACTCCTTCCCTCTCAGTGACCTTTTGGCATTTCCTCAGTTCAGCCCTTTCTAGACACAAGCTCCCAAATGCAACAGTTTCCTGCTGTCCTGCCTCCAGAACAAATTCCTGTAATCCTCTCTCTTCTCACATGTGCACACCTGGCAATCTAACAGCACTCTTATGACCCTCTCTCCCTAGTGAGTAGGTTCTGCAATGACTCCTTTTCTTCATCCTGGCTCTGTGACCCAACCTGACAGGCTCCTTCCAGCTTTCCCTATCTCTGCAATAAAGAGATTATTTCCTGGCATCCCAGAGCCCTCCTTCCTGTGTCCCTAAAGAGGCTCTCTGCAATCCTCTCTGCCTTACTCTTGTCACCACTCCCCCTTGAAACCCAACAGCAGGTTTTCAGGTTTACATGAAACTCTTGCTCACTGCCCTATACATACACACTCATAAGCATTGATTTTTCCTCTTAAAAGATTAATAAAGTTTCTGGGACCATGAGTTGTGGTAGCCTTTCTACTGGAGCTTGACAAGTACATTCAAATTTTGCACACTGTAAAGTTTCCTCAGTAAGTGTTAAGGTCTCAAAGGGTATGTTGTGATAATTGGACCTTCGAATTTACCCAAATTGTGAGTTCAACTGTAAAAAAGTACATGAAGGTTCATAACCTATAACAACAAATGTTGATGGCAAAAGGTATAAAAGGGAGACAAGCTGAATTAGTCCAAGCAAAAAGGCCTACTGATGTAACTCAAGGACTGTGTTAAAATCATTCTTGGTCAACAAGAAAAATGTGGAACTGGAAAGATAGGAAGTATGGCAAGAGACCACCCTGGCTTAACCAAGAGATCTTCAATACTCAAACTCAAAAAAGATTCCTACAAAAAGTGGAAACTAGATCAAATTACAAAGGATGAATATAAACATAATAGGTATGTAGGGACATAATTAGAAAGGTCAAGGCACAAACCAAGATCAAACTAGCTAGAGACATAAAGGGTAGCAAGAAAACATTCTACAAATACATTAGCAGCAAGGGGAAGACCAAGGACAGGGTAGGTGTGTTACTCAATGAGAGGGGAAAAACGATAACAGAAAATGTGGAAATGGCAAAGGTGCTTAATGACTTCTTTGTTTCGGTTTTCACCAAGAAAGTTGGTGGTGATTGGATGTCTAACCTAGTGAATGCCAGTGAAAAGGAGGTAGGATCAGAGGCTAAAATAGGGAAAGAACAAGTTAAAAATTACTTAGACATGTTAGATGTCTTCAAGTCACCAGGTCTGATGAAATGCATCTTAGAATACTCAAGGAGCTGACTGAGGAGATATGAGCCACTAGCGATTATCTTTGAAAAGTCATGGAAGACTGGAAAAGGGCAAATATAGTGCCAATCTATAAAAAGGGAAATTATGGCAACCCGGGGAATTACAGCTCAGTCAGCTTAACTTCTGTACCCAGAAAGATAATGGTGCAAATAATGAAGTAATCAGTTTGCAAACATCTAGAAGATAATAAGGTGATAAGTAACAGTAAGCAAAGATTTGTCAAGAACAAATCGTATCAAACCAACCTGATACCTTGTCCAAGAAAGCTAACAAGCCTTGTGGATGGAGGGAAGCAGTAGATGTGGTATATCCTGACTTTAGAAAAGCTTTTGATACTGTCTCGCATGACCTTCTCATAAACAAACTAGGGAAATGCAACCTAGATGGAGCTACTATAAGGTGGGTGCATAATTGGTTGGAAAACCATTCCCAGAGAGTAGTTATCAGTGGTTCACAGTCATGTTGTTAGGGCATAATGAGTGGTTTAATAGGGATCAATTCTGGGTTCAGTTCTGTTCAATATCTTTATCAATGATTTAGATAATGGCATAGAGAACATAAAGTTTGCAGACGATACTAAGCTGGGTTGCAAGTGCTTTGGAGGATAGGATTGTAATTCAAAATCATCTGGACAAACTGGAGAAATGGTCTGAAGTAAATAGGATGAAATTCAATAAGAACAAATGCAAAGTACTCCACTTAGGAAGGATCAATCAGTTGAACATATACAAAATGAGAAATGACTGCCTAGGAAGGAGTACTGCGGAAAGGGATCTGGGGGTCATAGTAGACCACAGGCTACATTTGAGTCAGTGTAACACTGTTGCCAAAAAAAAAAAAAAAACCACACACACACCACCACCACACAACACACAAAACAAAAAAAGCATGCAAACATTGTGGGATGTATTAGCACAGGGGTTCTCAAACTGGGAGTCGGGACCCCTCAGGGGGTCACGAGGTTATTACATGGGGGGTCGTAAGCTGTCAGCCTCAACCGCAAGCCCTGCTTTGTATCCAGCATTTATAATGGTGTTAAATGTATAAAAAAAATGTTTTTAATTTATAGGGGCGGGGGGTTGCACTCAGAGACTTGCCATGTGAAAGGCGTCACCAGTACAAAGGTTTGAGAACCACTGTATTAGCAGGAGTGTTGTAAGCAAGACACAAGAAATAATTCTGCTCTACTCTGATTAGGCCTCAGCTGGAGTATAGTGTCTAGTTCTGGGTGCCATATTTCAGGAAGGATGTGGACAAATTGAAGAGTCCAGAGAAGAGAGAGAGAAATGATTAAAGATCTAGAAAACATGATCTATGAGAGAAGATTGAAAAAAATGGGATTGTTTAGTCTGGAAAAGAGAAGACTGAGAGGGGACATGGTAACAGTTTTCAAGTATGTAAAAGGTTGTTACAAGAAAGAGGAAGTAAAATTGTTTTTCTTAACCTCTGAGGATAGGACAAGAAGCAATGGGCTTAAATTGCAGCAAGGGCAGTTTAGGTTGGACATTAGGAAAAACTTCCTAACTGTCAGAGTGGTTAAGCACTGGAACAAATTGCCAAGGGAACTGTGGAATCTCCATCATTGGAGATTTTAAAGAGCAAGTTAGGCAAACATCTTTCAGGGATGGTCTAGATCCGTGCATCTCAAAGTGGTGGTCCGCAGACCGGTGCCGGACTGTGAGCCATCGGCTGCCGGTCCATGGCGAGTTTCCTCATAAGAGTGTCGAATAGGATAATAATATGGCACCGGTCCCTGGTACATTGGGGAAAAAAATTGCCGGTCCCCCACATCAGATAGCACTGGTCTAGAGAATACTTAGTCTTGCCGTGAGTACAGCAGACTGGACTAGATGACCTCGAGGTCCCTTCCAGTCCTATGATTCTATGATCAGTGAACCAAACTGGTGTTTCAGAAAGTAGACCTACTTAGTGGACAAAATAATGATGATGGGCTATTCTGCCCATCACTTCTTCTGTGGCTCCTTAAAGAAAGACTTTGGGAAGAAAAATTAGCTACTGGAGCAAACTTCACCATCATGACTTCCACCCGCACCAGCTCCTGGGACCCTTGGCCTTCATCATCTTGATCTTGAAAGATGTCCTGACTAGACCAAGCCAGAAAGAGGGACACAGATGGCATTACCACCTTTACCAGCTCCAGCTACATCCCAAATGTCACCTGGGGTGACATGAGATCAGACTTTAACAGCAACAGCAGCAGCAACAACAGCTCCAAACCCATCTCAACTAACTTATTTTCTTTTCCCCAAAGGACAGTTATTACCATCTGAGAGATTGTCAAACCATGGGGATTTTCCTTCTAAAAACTCTCTGCAACTGAAGGGAACAAAGGATTTGGTTAAAATAACAGCCTTATTTAATACTTTACATTTCAAAAGCTTCAACTATTTTTCTCTCTTTTCTTTATCTTTAATAAAAAGTTAAAAGGATTTCTAGTGGTGTGTGTTGCATGGTAAGAAGCAGGCTGAGATCTCTGTATAGCAAACCCCGAATCTTATTTTAAACTGTTTGATGTTGGACAGTGACTGGGTTATGTTAACAGCTTTGGCCTATATAGTCCAACTAAATTAATACAATAGGTACCACAACATCTGAATTTTGCATTGAGAAATACCAAGGAAAGGTGCTGGGTTAGCCATCATTACTGGGCCCTGTAACCAAAGTTTCAAAGGCAGGGGCCTGTGCAGGCTTGCCATTTAATTTAACCAGACTCACCCTGGAAAATGTTCCAATTTATTAAAAAATTGATCAGAAATTATTCTTGTATTGACCAATCAATTTTCTTCGTACTCCCTGAGAATCTTTTCTACTGGAAAATTTTAACAGGGGCATGTGTCTAAATCTGGAATGGCTTATCAGTTTGACCACATCCATGTGCCTTTTTATTTGCTATCTATGACCAGCTGTGAAGTTTGTATTGTTTAGTTTTTTGTTTTTCATGTGACTATGAAGAGTGGTTGTACTTCATGACAACCCCCATTTTCACACGGGCACATGGGTGAACAAGAATATTTGCTATTCTTTATGCCTCATTCATCACTTTGTTGCTTAAACATTTTCGGTCACTCAGTCATTGAGCATAAACAAAGCAATGTGACTTTGGTAACTAAACATGCACCACAAATAGCTCACAACAACCCAGAGGTTGAAAATTGTTTGCCTAAAGTATTCAGTGCATACTTAGGAATTACATTTATAGAGATCATATTTGATTCACAAAGAGAAAAAAGGGCTACATTTATGTAATACATTCACAATAAATAATTCAACCAGCTCTCCTCCTGATGAAGGCATTACTAGACTTTCAGTCCTTACATGAGGGTGTTCCTTGCACACTGTTCTAAATGTACTATCCTTGAGGGGGTTGGGAAGTGGTATATGGGAATGGCACAGCTCTCTATGTCTGCTGGAACCGTTGGAGTTAGTGGTTTCAGTTGAGGTAAGTCTTTAAACTATCTTGGAGAAGGGCTCAGTGTACAGTTCTGTTCTAACCTCATTGGATCTTGAGGACGTCACCTAACTGTCTGGTGCTCTGTGTACAGAGAGGGTTTTTTTCACATAGAAGTCAAATTATTATTTCTGTGAACCATTTATATCACTGGCCTTGGGAAATTATTAATAGAAATAAATACAAGACAAGATTAGAGTGTATTTAGTGGGGTTTTTTTAAATGTTATATAATGATGTAAGCCATTAAAGTGAAGGCAATAGATACATATTGTTATGAAACAGATGAATACCCATATGAATCCTTTTAGTGATTCTTTAACAAAAAGCTTTTTTCAAGCTTTTTTCTTAAAATACAGCTCAAACATACTGCTTTGGCAGAAGTCAAAAAGCAAAACACAGCTACAGGTCCACAACTTCGTGGTCTCAGAATATCTTTGGTTGCCATCAAGAGCATGAATCACCTGGTAATAGGAGTAGGGCAGCATATATATTTCGGTAGAAGTTCTGACCATATTTTATTTGAAAATAAATAAGAAATAAAATAGACTAATCAGCATTCAACAGCAAGGGTAAAATGTTACATAGGGGCTTCTGGCAACATCAGAATTCACTAGCGCTTTGCTCAAATGGTTTATGATGGCACCAGAAATCTTTTGATGGAATTATAGCCCTGTAATTCGGTTGTGTTACATTTATTCTGCAGAACTGTATAATTTTATGTACCAAGCCAGTTGGTTTAAAAAAGACATTTTTTTAAATCAGAAGGGCTGTAAAAGTGTATGGCTTTTTGAAAATCTCAGCCATGGTAATATATGCAGAAAGAGGCCCAGGCCAAAGGAAGATGAATGTGGGGAGAGGCTCTGGTTTGGATTACTTGATAGAGTTGTTGCCTGTGACTCAAGGGGAATATCGGTTTGAGATTCTCACTCACATGACAAATCCAAACTGAGAACAGGATAATTTACTAATACATTTAGTTAGCTCCATTGTTAAACTATCCACTTGCAGGCCAACAATCCCATCAGGGTTGGGTGAGCAAGGACGATTTTTCTTATTCCTGTCAACTCAGATGTCAGTCTGAGCAAAAACTTGACCCTTCCTATGCAGCTGTGGAGTATGCCAGAAGCAGCAAGAATGGTGTGATTTACAGTGCTTCAGTGGGGGTGAGATACAGGATTTCTGGAGCCTATCAGACTGTAACCCCTAGCCTGTAGGTTTGGAGGTGGTGCAGAGGGGGGATTGGAAAGGAATTGTGGTGCTGGTTAGTACTATGTGGATCTGTTGGTCATTGCCGTCTGTGAAACAAGGGCACAGCTGCCGTGGGGCTTATTGCAATAGTGATTGCACAGCAACTCTGTTGCTCCATTTCTGGGGGATTCCTTCACGCTCTTTCCTGTGAAACTCTTTTGAATCAAGCCTGGCTTGGGGTAGGACTTGGACCTTCTGCACTATGAATTCTTTACAATGTCTGGGCCCAATAAAATACCTTTGTTTCTAGCTTGTGTTTTCCAGCACTTTCCCCAGCATTTTTTTTCGTGATCTATCATAACTCCTTTCTTCACCCTCTCAAGCTTGCAGTGAGGACATATTGCTGAGTTTGTAGCGCCTCCGTTCTTGCTGTCAACAGTCTGATGCCACAGACCTAGAATGTGGATCTGCCTTCTAGAGAAGCAAAAGTCAGTGCATAGTGGAGAGGTTTCATTCCAACTAAAGTCTCTTGAAACTGAACAGGAAATCAGGGAATTCAGGCAGTTACCAACAAAGTCACTCTTGAATAAACATGCTTTTCTCACTTTTGCCCCAGTATGGCAATTGCTTCTAAGAAGTGATGATCACAGTACAGCAAATACCAATTTATCACCTTCTGGGATGCAATCCAGACTAGTGAGGGGCTGAGTCACCACCAGCCCTGCAACCTTGGGTGTCTCACAATCTCTAGCTGATGTAGGTTTCCACCTGGACTGTTCACAAACAAAGAGGATGCAGATCACGCCCTGAGTGTCTGTGTGTAGCTGCAGCCTGCCAGCAATACTCCAGTCAACACTCTGGCTTCCACCAGCTTTGGTGACCACTTGCAGGGTGACCCCAACATACTCCCAAACCTGGACTTTCCCCACAAAGTATGGTCTGTATTGTCCAGCCCTCTCCTGGACAGTTCAGATATTATAGGTCCGTTGCCCCTATAATGGGTCAATATGCAACAGTTCGCTACTTTAATGGGAGTTACCAAACAATTCAGTTTAACCACAGCACAGGATTAGTTTTGATTAAAGAATAAAACAAGTTTATTTAACTACAAAGAGATATTAAGTGATGTGACAAAGTTCCTCCTCTATCTTGGTGGGTTCTGCACTTATTGGCAGATTCTCTTGCCTCAGAGATTCACCATGTGGGTTGGGGAACAGCCCAGAGACCTTCCCGTCTGGAAGAACCCACAGTCCAGGTCAATTGGGAGGTTTGGGGGGAACCCAGGCCCACCCTCTACTCCGGGTTCCAGCCCAGGGCCCTGTGGATTGCAGCTGTCTATAGTGCCTCCTGTAACAGCTGCATGACAGCTACAATTCCCTGGGCTACTTCCCCATGGCCTCCTCCAAACACCTTCCTTATTCTCACCACAGGATCTTCCTCCTGGTGTCTGATAACGCTTGTGCTCCTCAGTCCTCCAGCAGCATACCCTCTCACTCTCAGCTCCTTGTACCTCTTGCTCCCAGCTCCTCACACTCACACCACATACTGAAGTGAGCGCCTTTTAAAACCCAGTTGCCCTGATTATCCTGCCTTAATTGATTCTAGCAGCTTCTTCTTAATTGGCTCCAGGTGTCCTAATTAGCCTGCCTCTCTTAACTGGTTCTAGCAGGTTCCTGATTACTCTAGTACAGCCCCTGCTTTGGTCACTTAGGGAACAGAAAGCTACCCATCCAGTGACCAGTATATTTGCCCTCTACCAGACTCCTGTACCCCACTGGTCTGGGTCTGTCACAGTGAGTACAAGTGCAAAGTATTAAAGTCAGAACTGATTACAAGAGAAATAAAGATAAAACCCTTTCTAGTAGTTAAAATTTAACAAACTAGACTCAGTTCAAGGTAAAATCCTTATCTCATGTTCCCATCAATATTGCTGACCAAATTCTCAAGTCAGGGTCTGCCCCAAAGTCCACAGGGCTGTTTCCTTTGTTTTATAGGTGAAAGAGATAGAGATTGACTGAGATTTTTGCCCCTCACTTTTAGAGTCCAGTCCCCACTTTGAAGCGGATTCTTCTGAGGATTACCCCTCAAATCAAAGTTTATTCAATCAGTAAAGATGGCAATGTGGAGTCTAGGGGTGAAGGTACCACCATATGCTTTCTTCTACCCTATGTATGCTGAAATGCAGATTTGCCTTTTCTCCCTCTGGCTGTCTCAAGGACCTTGTTTACTACTTATATGCAAATTGAGGTAAATGCACATTCCTTTGTTTAAGATACACCTGCTTAACCATTCCTGCCTAATAAGGGCTACATTTCACCAGGATATTATTGACCAGTGAGTTACTAGTTTTCAAATGATAAGTCACAAGACATATTCTGTACAAAAATTATTACAATAATGTGTGGGGTGTGAATACAGGAGTGCATTCAGTCACACAACTTTACTGTGACTTACAGATGCAGCACACCTCTCAGGATCAGGCCCCGAGGCTGTGTATTCTCCTTTTAGGAAACCCTCTTTCTCCACCAAATGGTGATTTATTCATAGTTCTTTGAGCTGACTCAAGAAAACAGAGTTTTTGTTTCCTCTTTATACGATCTGCCACTTGTTTCACCATGAGTACTTTGAGCCACCTAGGACTTAAAGTACTTCTCTTTTAAAATATCCAGATTCACTCCCATTATGCAGGCTTGGTATTCCTGATTCAAAGCTGGCCTCTGGGCATGCAGCATTCATTAACCCTGGCATCACCTTCAGTTCAGTGTCTGGTTTAATACTGTCTGAAGTTCTAAATAATAAAACAAAACACAGTGGAGAAACTATGTATGTCAAATCCACAAATGAGAGGACAGTTCTCTGCTTCACAGAGGCTTCTTTGAAGTTATTGGCTTTTTGGAAACAGTTTATACTGCACCAGACAGGTTGCCAGGAAGCCACTACCATTAAAGCTGCTAATGCTTAGAGGGCAGTGTTTGCTTGCTCTTTTCCTCTCCATACTCTTGGATCTTCCCACTGCCTTCCTGTCTTTCCAAGTCTCTTCTCTGAAGGGAGCTCTTTAATATGGAGCTCTGCTAAATCCGCTGCAGTGAAGTTTCAGAATTCATTCTTTTCAGTCATGCGTTTGATGCTTTCTTTTGATCGAGTCAGTGCAGTTTCTTAGCAGATTCTAAGTAAAAAGATATTAATAATTAAATGAATGTTTTCCATTCTGTAAGTCTCTTTGACCTGCTGGTTATGCAGGGATGAAAATCAAAAGGTTTGGCATTCATGGTGAGTTCAAATTCAAACTCTTCAAACCTGTCTTGTCTGCAAAATTGGACAGGAAATTGCCCACACATAGGCTTCCTTATGAAATCTCTCTAGCTTCCACTATAGGTCAGGCCAGAAGTATTGCAAGGGCAGCCTCCTTAACGATTTCAGCTGCTCTATCCATTGCCAGACAGAATGGAGAAGTCAATAGGGGCTGGTCAAAATGGATTGACACTGCTAATAATAAGAAGTTAACTAAACATTTCAAGAATGTTTGTTTCTAAATGAGCAAAAATTCCAGAGTGGGCCTGGTTTTTATTTTTCTAATCCAGTTTGCCCTCTCTGGCAGCTGGTCTTTCATATTGTGTTGATCTCAGCTGTCTTAACCAACCATGAGAAGAAAATTGCAAATGGAAATATTTGGGTACAGGTTTGACATTCCAAATAGTAGAGGGCAGTTTGCGCAACATTTGCCTCCAAGAGGCAATGGTACTGGTGGCAGTAATATTTCAGCACCACTCTATCAGTCTGTCTTAGGCCATTTCCAGGGTTTCTGCATTCATGAAGGTGGTACCTCTGAAAATGATGATCTGCATACTCAAGAATATAGGGATGCTCCTCACAAACAAATAGGGTGGGGCACAATTCATTTGCTGTGCTATAGTTTGAATCCAGGAGATGCTGAAATGTTCCAGCAGTTATGTCTGACATCTGGAGTGACCTCCCAATTATGTTGTTGCTTGGCATACTTAACATCATGGAGGCAGATTATCTCCTTGTTTTCCCAATTGCTGGTGGTGTTTTTCTGATCTGCTCCTGGAGACTGCCTGGAATGTTTCTCCTCAAGGCCTTGTGTGCGTACATGCACGTATGTGTGCTCCACTTCAGAGATGTTCCAGTTGCTCTTTTCTAGATGTGCTGCCGACAGTCCCTGTCATGTCTCTCACCTATCATCACTGCAGGCCAACACAAAGTCATGGTGGCGTGACATTGTGTCATGTGCTTGAAGATGCAATGTCATCTTGTACTGCTGAGCTACACATACGCTTTTGCCACAACTCAGTAGGAAAAGCCTTTTTATCACTACAAGTTAGTCATAATTCCAGGTGACTGAGCCAGGCATTTACACGGAGTACTGCGGTCAGAATGGATATTATTTTCATTTTAGATCAGTTTTGCCTAATTCTGAGGCTGGGATGCTTTTGTATAATATCTTCTTCTCTAGGATAAATCAGGTTTGTCAGTGAAGTTCAGGGATTTAATGTGTCTGCTGCCTTGTGACACTATGAGAAATAATCACAATAGGATTAGTGTAAAATCCTTATATTTGAATGGATTTTCATGCTGCCTCCTTATACAACCTTCATATTAATTCTTCCTCTTTCTGAGTCTAGTCTTTGTAACCCTTTCATAGTGAGAATCCAACTCCCATAGCAGCTATTGCAATTCTGAATTCTCTTGGTAGGTTTGGAAATGACATGAAGTTGCTGTAGGTAAATAACGTTAGCAAGAAGTTTATGCTAATGATGACTCTTAAAAAGCTTTGAATTGGAAAGGTTATATTGGCTTGGAATGGTATACTGGCAGTCACATTTCAGTGATGAAGAGTGACAATGAGGATCATTTAGTTGAGTCACCACGCATAAGAAAATAAAAAGTCAAAAGTGGATAATTTGTGAATGGAATGACACTGTTCCAGTTCTTATTTCTTCTTTGCTGTTATCACTGAGCTCAAACTCTGCTGCATGGTCTCTCCTTCTTCCTTACCCTATGGAAGCCCCACTCTCCTCAAAAGTGAAGAGAGCTAAGAGGATGAAAGGGAGCCAGCCAGGCTCTTCTGGATTCTCTCACACTTATCTCGGCTTTTGGAAACCCCTTTACTAGGAATGGTAGTGGGGTAACTGCTATAGAAGTACCCGGAAAATGCTTCTGAAGGACTAATGCTGGCAGGGGCTGGCAAGGAAGTCAATAGGAAATAGGAAAGGGCAACTTCCCTTTTGCAGATGCACACAAATTAGGGGTGGAGCATCTGTGGATAGACATATACTGTCTTAAGGACCTAGCTAATGATCCATCTGGGTGGCAGATGCAAAGAGGCTATGTCCCCTGGGATTTGCTATGATGATGATGATGTGAATTAAAGGCAACTAATAATGGGAAACACCTTTTTTTCCTAAGACACTGGTTCAAATCTGGCCTAGTAATGAGTCGAGGTCATTGCCATCAATTAACTGTTTGGTGGTTTAACTGAAATAAACTGATAGATACTAGACTAGACTAGACTATCTAATAGGTATATATGTCCACATCACAAAACCCAAAACATCTTTGCGGCAGTCTCAGCAAGAGGTGGATGGTTCCTCCAAAACAGGGCAGAGACATGGAACCTTGGACTGATGCTTCCTGTGCTGGAATTATTCTACATCAGGGGGTTTAAGTGCTGGATTGGCTCCCTCCAAACCCTGAACCTTTTCACGATAAATTTAAATATGTAACAAAATCCAGGCAAAGGGGAAGATTTGTGTGTGTGCTGGCTTGTAGAAGACTAGGATGAGTTTACGATTACATGGTTCCCAGGTTCACTTTTTAAAAACGTTTGTGTCACAGTATGCAGTGAAAACAGTATGCTTTATTGCTTCTTTGGACAGTATGGCTGGATCTGTCCTTGATCTGACACTTGGCATGAGATATTCTGTCTCATGTGACATTAAGATTTTACACCATGAAACATGGATCATTCCCTGTGGTGAATGAATGTGCATCCCTTTTCGGTGACAAATCATTTCTAAAGTGTTTGGCACATGTTTGTTTGTTCAGAATACTATAAATTCTTACAGCTCTTGCTAGATATTCCATGTGCCATCTTACAGCAGATCAGTGTTTATCACCCACGCTATACAAATCTATATCAACCATCTTGAATATCTCTTTGAAACAGCTACTTACTTACTTTACAGCATATCCATCTCTTTCTTGGCACTTGTGGCCCATGCCCTGTGAGTCACAAGAACAAAGAAAACGCCACTGCAGATCTTCTTTAAAACAGCATCCTGCAGCATAAGTCAGGCTTTGAGACCGGTCTTTGTCCTTCTTTTGCCTATGTCCTTGCCATTCTGTTCTGCCCCATTCTGTTCAGCCTTTCTGAATAGTATAGTCCTGTATTAGGGTAATTTGTTCCTGGTGAATGCCAAGGAAAACTACAAAACATGCTGACTTGTGACTTCTCTATGAAGTTAAACTACATCATAATGCGTTAGTACATATATTTTTAAACAAACCAACCCCTCACCCCCACCTCTCTACAAGGTTAGCTTACTGAAATGTAACATCTCTTTTCAATTGCCAGCTTGATTATAGTAGGACCATTAAGAAACTGTGCATCTTAAGTTGATTGCTCCGGAAGCAAAGCATTAAATGGGATTTTGTATAGTCAGGACTGCAGCATCAAGAGAGAATCACAAAACTGTAAAATAAACAGAAAGTTACAAGGAATCAATACATCCCCTTTTCCTCCACTATGTTCCTCTTTCAATGGGGTGCATATCTCAACTTTTTTTCCTTTCTGTCAGCTTTCTCTCACCTCGTCTGAAAAATGGCACTTTCTTCTACCTAATGGGGTTAGAGTGCTTCAGTTCTGACTTCGGGGAAGTGTGCTACTTACAAATCTTCCATCCAAACAGTGCCCTGCTCTAAGTCTACCTCTAAAATAGAGCACAATCATAGCTTGTTGTAGCAGACCTGTAACCAGCTGTATGTTTAGGGATACTTCACAAAGTAGCAAAAGACTCTGTTTACATATTAGGTACCTAATTTTTTATATTAACAGTACCATGCCTGGTGAGGTCTCCTGGGTGTGATGTAACATAAGACTTTTTGCCTGAGGATGTGAGGTAATAAATAAATACACAACTCTGTTCATTTCTTAAGAAACTCCATTTGTATTGTCCATGTTAGCTTCGCCTTTTTCACCCTGTAATGGGATGGTTGTCTTTTTGTAAGACTTGACAAGATTCTCACTACAGAGAGAGGTTTGCAATGTAAACCTCACAAAAAGGGGCCCAAGAAAAAATATAGCTGTGGCTGGAGAATATAGTTTTTGAATAAACAGAACTTTTTTTTTCTGTGCATAATATTTTATGGTGTTTGAATGAAGGCCAATGAAAATTAGAGGGATAAATAGTAGTTATGATGCATATTCAGTAACACCATCCTGAGATGGCATAAGTAATATTGCAATCTGTTAAAAATGTTAAAGGGGAAAGAGCACCATATATAGTACTTCATTCTGCCTTAGTACAAAATCAGTCAATAAAATCTATTCCATCAAACAGTAAAGAAATCATTAAAAATCATGTGCCAATGTGATTCTCCCTGCATAGCAGTGTTCTTGCTGGATTTTGTTGTTTTCCATGTGTGGGCTAGATCATGCGTTTAGGCCAGGGGTGGGCAAACTACAGCCTGGGGGCCACATCCAACCCCTTCAGATGTTTTCATCCGGCCCTCAAGCTCCCACTGGGGAGTGGGGTTGGGGGCTTGCCCAACTCCCAGAAGCAGAAGCATGTCCCCCCTCTGGCTCCTATGTGTAGGGGCAGCCAAGGGGCTCCGCACACTGCCCCGGCCCCAAGCACCACCCCTGAAGCTCCCATTGGTCGGGAACCACAGCCAATGGGAGCTGCAGGGGTGGCGCCTGTGGACTGGACAATATACAGAGCTGTCTGGCTGCGCCTCTGCATAGGAGCTGGAGCGGGGACATGCCGCTGCTTCTGGGAGCTGCTTGAGGTAAGTGCTACCCAGAGCCTGCACTCCTGATCCCACTCCCGCACCCGAACCCCCTGCCCCAGCCCTGATTCCCCTCCCACCCTCCAAAACCCTCGGTCCCAGCCCAGAGCAATCTCCTGCACCCCCAACCCCTCATCCACAGCCCCATCCCAGAGCCCACATCCCCAGCTGGAGCCCTCACCCCCCCACACACACACACTCCTGTCCCAGCCCGGAGCCATCTCCCGCACCCTGAACTCCTCATTTCTGGCCCTACCCCAGAGCCCATACCCCTAGCCAGAGCCCTCACTCCCTCCTGCACCCCAACCCCCAATTTCCTGAGCATTCATGGCCCGCCATACAATTTGCATACCCAGATGTGTCCCTTGGGCCAAAAAGCTTGCCCACCCCTGTTTTTGGCACTGCTCTGAGCCAGAAATCGGGCCATAAGCTGCCTGCCCCAGGAGGAGGGGAATCACTCACTCCACCAAGGCGCAATTCCCTCCCTGCTTCCCCCTTGCTCCAAGAGGGATAATTTTGTTGTTGGCCTATATGAAATTCTGGCCAGCATGTTGGATGGCAGTGCCAAATTTCCACCCGTGGCTTGCCCCTCCCCCTGCCTATTCCCCAAGAGGGGATAGGAAGTGCACCACAGTCACTTATTCCTGCAGACCCAGAGCTAAGTTTAGGCCTTTCTGCTGAGAAAGCCCTCTTTTTTTCTTCCACAAACTTGGCCGTTTATGGCTCCACACTTCCAGAGGAACATATCTTTCAAGAGAAGCCATCCTTGTGAAAAGAGAGGCGCTCTCTTAGGTGTATTGACCTATTTCCATGTAGGGCCTTGAAGGTTAGGGTTAGACCTTGATTTTGACTTGACATCCTATTTGAACCTATTGCAGTGAGTGGGACACTTGGGTGATATGCTGTCAGTAGATGCTGTTGTTGAGGAGAGGGGCTGATGCATTCTGGGCTAACTGAAGAGTTTTTAATGTTGGTGGCAATAACAGCATGACTGGCACCACTTCCAGCAGCACCTTGGGTAGCCTTTGGTGGTCTCCCATCCAAGGACTGACTAGGTCCTATGCTGCTTAATTTTGAGAATTTGGGAAGATCGAAGTCCAGGTCTGTGTGCATGTCCAGATACTGATCAGTATACCATGTTTCCCCACCATGCCATCTCTTTGCTATTTTGGGCTCTGGCTTGTGACATATCTGATTTTTTTCCCCAAACATATATATATATACTGTTACGTATAGACCAGACTATCTGAACAGTGGACAACAATAACCAGCAGCTACAGGTGTTAAAGCAAACAGTGTCTGAACTTCACTGCAGTAAAAGTAGAAATAATGCAAGCCCTATAAAACTTGTTAGATGGTGTGCTCCCACTTCCGAGAGTTGAATCAGCTGCAGCAAGGCCAGGAACATAGATACCATGGTGATGACCAAAATAATGGACCCTGGATGCACTAGAGTGGAATAGAAGGAAAGTCCGATTTGACTTAATTCTGCCCCTTCCAGCAGCTGAGATAAACCACATTGTAATATATGCCTCTATGACAGAGGGATATCTACATAGTGATAGATAGAAATTGTTAGAAACAAACATTATCAAAGCTGATGACCTTCCTGTTGAAGGTGGGTTTTTGTTTTTTTATCTAACATATTGTTCATGCTGCTCACAAATTCATGTCCCTGAGATCAAGGATTATTGCTTAAGTGTTATCTACCTTCCTCCAGTGAGATAATATACTGTAAGGCTTTTTAAGACTGTGTACAGTGTAGAATGTATATATAAAAAAAGCTAATAATTTGATTTACCATCTATAGTGCTGGGTGTTGCCATGTGTTGTTTCATTGCTTTGTTGTTTGAAAGTTATTTTGTTTTATAATTTAAAATACATTTTTCTCCAATGTCTTTCATGTTTCAGCATAGTGGCAGTCTGTAGGATTTAGGAAGATTTGTCATGATTAGTGAGACTTTCACTTTTATGCTTTTTCTCTGCCTGGAGGATATTTTATAAATATCTTTGTAGTACTAAGAAAAAATTGTATGATCATGTTTTAACTTACATATTCTTTCCTCCATACCTGTAACAGTATTTAGCACTTAGATGGTACTTTACATCTTC
The DNA here is from genome assembly GCF_013100865.1 of Trachemys scripta elegans. Taxonomy (NCBI): domain Eukaryota; kingdom Metazoa; phylum Chordata; order Testudines; family Emydidae; genus Trachemys; species Trachemys scripta. Next base: position 65,109,932 of record NC_048304.1, on the reverse strand, counting down.
AAAGTATTGTACAAACATTAAATTATCCTCATGACAAAGCTGTCACATAGAGAAATATATATTATCTCCATCTTACAGATGGAAAAACAGAGAGAGAGAGTATGGTCTTGTCTTTACTTCAGAACTGTCTCACAATAGAACAGTAATAGGTCACTGTAAAGAAGGACAAGTCAATGTTCAATGATGTGTCAGCTACTTGTGATTAAACCGTGCTAGGGTTTGGGTTCACTATGACTCTCTGACAGGATGCTGAACACATCTCTTCCTTGTTCTAACACTGTAAAATTCTTTTTTGAAGACAAGGCCTAAGTGATTTGCTCATGATCTCACAGCAAGTCAGTTTAAGAGCCGAGATTGGAATTCAGGAGCCTCTTGACTCTGAGCCTACTATGCAGTCTCCTAGACCAGCCTACCTCTCTGCATTGACAAAATTCACGCTGACAGTCAATTCAGTGCTAAGGCATTGTTCTTCCCAATAACCTCTAACATCATGTTGTGGGATTGGCCCACTGCTGAATCAGAGGGAACAGGTCCTCTGCTGAATCCCCAGCATACACACAATGCTTTTAAATTGCTGACCCCAAAGGGAAGTTATAAGATTTGTTCCCTTACACCTTCTTAAGCCAACCCTCATTTACTTCACTGGTTTCAAATAGATGATCATCATACTAAACAGTATTGTTCCTCAATGCACTTTTAGTATTGTTTTAACTAAAGCAGTTTTAAATGAGTTGGTCAGTTTATCCTTGGAGATATCTGCTTCAGTGCCCCAGTATTTGGAAGAGTCTTTGAAGGCAGTGAAGAAGATAACAGCAATTTTCTACCTTCATGCTAAACAGTAACCTGCCTTACATAAGACTGAAAACCAAAGCATTACTAACTATCCCTATGGAAAATAGGGACCCCATCGCAAAGAGACTGAAAGTAGTACAAATAACTTCCCCTGACACATTCGTCTGGCACTGAATGTTGGAATCCAACACCATATGTCATCATCCTGCCAACACGTAGTTCAAATTCATGATTTTAACATGTGGAGCAGGCTTTTTTTTTTTTTTTTTTTTTTTTTTGGATTATTTCCTATTTTTATCACTTAATTCATGTTTTCAGCTTTTGCTCTACAAGTAAGATTTAGCAGACTATGGAGGGGCGGGGGAGGGGGGGGGAGGAGATCAGTACATATCTGAGTATAATCAGTCCCTCCAGCTTGTACTATAAAGCTGAAGAAATTAAAGGGACACTGTCAAATTATGAAGGGCCAAACTGTAGATTCTGTAATTTAAATAAGAGACTTGTTTGTTGCTCTTACTTAAGTACTGTGCTCAGAGCTTTATATGGCTCAGAAGACACATGGGCTCTACTTCCAAAATGTTATGATCTAAATGCAATATAAAATCCAATAATAATAGGTTTAGGTTTCATAACAGACTAATTTTGTTCCCCAAGCGGATTGAAATGCAAACAGAAAACAAAAAACATACTGTAAATAGTATAAAGTTCTTGCAGTTTGACTTTATGCTAGATGTGATCAGTAACACTGTTAAAGGTTGCCTTTTGTAAAATCCTTCCAGTTCTGAATGGGATTGTTCCAATTGCCCACATATATGAATATATTTAAAGGGCCCAAGTCTGTTCCCATTAGTGTCAGTGGAGCTTTGCCATTGTCTCCAGTGGGAACATAACTTAGCCATGTATAGTAGCGTTGTGTAGAACATCTGGGAGTCAGAACTATTGGTTTTCCCACTGTCTCACTGTGTAACCTTGTGCAGGTCTCTTAGTATCTCTGTGGTCCATTTTCCCTGTTTATAAAATTGGGACAGTGGTTCTGTACCAACATGTTTCTGATGTGCTTTGAGATCTTCAGATTGGAAATGCTATGTATTGCATTGTAAATGCATAGTGTTTGGTATTATTATGCACACATCAATCCTTATGGCATACAAGCATATAGTTCTTTATGGCACATAGGTATTTATGGCATCTTTTGCATGCAAAGAATTTGAAATACCACGTATACAGATTCTTCTGGACAAAGACTGAGTTTTTCTGTATGTCATATTCACAATGAAAAGAGTTTAAGAAAGCACACTTTATGATATCAATGGTTTGTAAAGTCACAGCAGCTTGAAGGAATTTCTGGAAAATGGTAGGGAAGTAAGATCACAAGTTAGTAATATTTTAAAGAGGCATTTTTTTAAGCTAAGCACAGTAGGTGGGAGCCAAGTTGAACAAAAATCCCCTTGTGTGACCATCCACAACAACAAATCTGCCTGTGAGAGCTAATGCTGCCTGTTTCCAGTACTCTTGCTTTACAGTTCAAGACAATTTTTTTATTCAGTATTATAGTTGTCATTAACTCAGGATTAGTTGAAGGTCGGGTTTGTTTGGTTTTTTTCATTTCATTGGAGCAAAATCCTGTAAGAGTTGGCTGATTATGTGACCCTTGCCTTCAGGATACAAGCTTTAACCAGAAGACAAGACATGTAATGCAGTCAAAGGAACAACTGGAATAACAATCTATGCCTCTAAGGCATTTAGTCCAAATGTCTCCCTTCTTCTACCAGGGCAAACTGTTCTTTCCATCTGGAAAGCGGCAGCCTTGTGGATTTCAGTGTGAGGGGTTTCTCCATTTATTCTTCCTTGGTGTGTCTGAAAGAAGCTTATGTGGTAATATCCAGATAGAAGATGGCTTTTAAGCTCTGGTACATCACAGATCGGATGAGCATCTGCACTGCCTGCCTGCCTGCCTGCCTTCCTGCCACTGTGATTTGGCTTTGCACTTGGTGATGTTTCCTGTGTATTTTTAGAGGGGTGAATTTGGGTGGAGTAGGGATTCATTCGGTTTGTTTCATGCGAGCAACGATGGCAGTGACATGTTGAGTTGCTTTTTGGTGACAACGTATAAAGGAGAATCTTGCATTATCTTCTGACTAACAAAACTGATCTGCTTCCAGATAGAAGTGGTATTAAAGAAAGAACTTTTCTCATCAGTCTCTCCCATTTGGTACTGAATTAGAAAAAGGAAGGGTAAAGATATACTTATCTTTGCTATCAGGGCATGCTGTGAATGGAGAGTGGAATACAGTTTTGTCTACGCTCAGCCTTTACTGATCCTGAAGCTTCGTAGTCATGATACCCAGCAAGATATTAGTCTACCACAACCCCACTGGGGGCACTCGGACTGAGACTTACAGAACAACCAGGCGGCGTAAAAAGTCTCTAGGAGAACTGTTCCAAAATGGATACCGGGTCAAAGCTGGACATAGTGTCCCTGAAAAAGAGGAACAACACACTTTTCGACACTCCTTGGTGTCTTGTTATAGGGTCGGCGCCTACTGGGGTAAGGTCCAGCTCTTAAACTTTCTGCTTGAAAACTCTGGATGATTTTTCTGTGATCCTGCACATGGTGCTAATATAATCCTTCCCTAAGGAGAAGCTTTTTATGGTAAATTTTTCAACTTCAAGTAGTGCATTTGCAAGGCTACAGATTTTAGTTAGCTTCCAACAGAAATACTCTTCTTAAAGGCCAATTATGCAATATGCATTTCTGGATGAGATGTAAAATGCTGTCTGTAGAGGGGTTAAGTGTTCATCTGAAAATGACTTCTAATGCACTCCAAAATTGTTTAGAGACAGGATATAATATTCTACAATAAGGGAGTTATTTGGCAATTATTCTGGTTATTATTAAAATTGCCCTTATTGTTTTAATGGATGTGAGTGTGGGGAAAGAAGACTTCAGATGTGTGCAGCAGAGAGCTTTAATAAAGAAAAATTTTGTGCCGCACCGTCTGAAAACACCGATGTCCAACCTTTGCAGATTTAGAACTATCTAATGCCCTTGATCCAATTTTTCCACGCTCTGTAAAGCTCTGGATTGTTATACACTTATACAACACTGCCAAGCAGAGAAGTATAAGCAAAATGTTCTGGGTCTATCTTCTTCTTGCTTTTGTTGTTGTTAGTTCCATCTTTGCTTCCATGCAAGAGCAGACCCTGGGCGTACATACCCCCACTTTATTGTGCCTTTTTCTCCATATCACAGTTCTCTGTTCTCTTTTTGACCCGGATCCTCCAGGGAGGATCCTATGTGATTCTACAAAGCAAGGTGGGAGATTCAGGATTTGGGGAACCTATCTAGAGGCTTTGCATCCTGGAAAAGCTCATTACCCAGTGGGAGGCTAGTCTCTGAGGTTCATGGTCATTGTGTTATATAATTATCAGACCAGATCATATCTGGTTTCCCAGAAAGGATAGAATTAGTCATTGGTTAATATATTTGATGATTAATTAATTTCACTGAAGATATTATTTGGCTTATTCTAGAGCTGGTCAAATATTGGAAAAAATATGTAATTCTTTTGATGAATAAGAGCATAACTGGATTTTTAGTATTTGACCAGTGTCAGAAATAAAATGGCAAACCTTGTGAGAACACTAATAACCATATAGTTAAAAAATCATGAACACAAAAACTTCTGGAGGAAGGTTAGATTATACTGAAGGAACAACTCAGTTGTGAAGCTCCTCAAAGTGTGGGAAGCAGGAAATGGAAGTGTTATGCCAAGGCCTTGATGCTGTGGACTGAAGTAAATAGTGTGTCCCAATATATTTGGAAAATGATCATGCAAACTACAAAAAAAAAAAAATGCATGAAAAAGGGAAAATGCAGAACCTTGATGGAAAATAATTTCATGTCTAAGCCTGCAATCTACATACAGACAAAATCCCACCGAAATAAATGGGTATTTTACCTGCAGAACATGGGAAAATCAGGGGGAGTTAGGCACCCCACTCCCAATTGTGGCTTTTTAAAATCCCCTGACTAGTTTTTTATGCCAATGAATAGTTTATCTGTGGGGATTTCCCTGTGTTCTCCTTTGCAAATTACATTGATGCTGAAGAGGAGTTCCCTTTGTTGGGATTTGTAACCTTTGAGTAATCCTGATTGATGCTGTTTACTAATCCGCTTGAAATCATTAATTTTGTAGAGCAGATTGCATCAGTGCTTGAATGATATGTGGAGAATGTAGTTACTGCATCTTTTAGAAATTTAATGGAGTCTAAGACTTAAATTTACACTGTTTGTTTTGCAAGTAAACTTTCTGGGGCAAACATATTTTTCTTTGCTACTGAAACCACTTTGCATATCAGCCATGCATTTTCTATTTTAATGTAACTGACTTCCAGCTCTCAAGCATAGATGCAGAAATCAATGGGGTGTTGAGTATTCACCTCTCACAGGAAGGGGCCTTTACGAGGTTTGATCTATCATGCACTGAAATCAATTGACAGGCTCCCATTGGCTTCAGTGGACTTTGAAGCAGTCCGTTTGTGATGCAGCAATTCAGTTTCTAAGCACACTGGACATATCACTGACAAAAACTTGAGTGCCTGGGACTTCACTGAACTGAATGGCTTAGTGGGACCGGAGCTCAACCTCTAAGCAAATAAGTGAAGTGTGTATCTCCGATCAGAAAAAAAAGAATTCTCCCATGTCAATTCTGGAGATTGAAAACTTTACTTATGGTCAGGTTTTTTTAAAGGCCTGTAATTTTGTACAAATCTAACAATTGGATGTCTGCCTTCCATCCCTTCCACCTGCCATTGATGGCTTGTGTACAGTTAGAGACTGTTTCAGGTTCCTTTGGAAATTTGGCCTCCATTGTCAACTTTCCAAATGTTTATTTTAGTAATCATTTTGAGAGATTAGTGGCCTGAATTTTAAGGTGCCTTAGTGATTTTGTTGCCTTGGGTTTTTGGGTTCCCAACTTCAGATAATTTGAAGGGCCTTGATTTTCAGGGGAAGAGGAAAAAAAAAAAGCACCTGCCCTCTGAAAATCAGGCTCCTTTACGATGTCCTGAATTGGGCAATCAAAATCATTGGACACTTTTGAAGATGTAGGCCAGGATAGCTGCATTTCTTATTACTTAGAATATTTAATTCATAATTGGTTTTTATTCACTTCATTATATTAAAAGCACCAGTCTAACTCCTGAACAACCTTTTTAAAAACATGTACATACCTAATTTTTCTAAACTAAAATATAGTACTTCCCTCAACCCCGTGAACCCACCACACATGGTGTGTAAATACATACCCATCCAGTAAAAATAATAGAATGTAGCACTCACATAGTGCTTTATACCTTCAAAACTCTCTGCAAACAACTGGTTAATCCTCACAACCACCCGGTTAGCTATGCAAGTATCACTTCAGTCTACAGTAAGAAAGTATTCATGTGATATACTAGGTGCCCAAATGAGGAATTAGGTAGAACTGAATCCAGATGTTATTGGACTTCATGCAGGAACTACTGAAAGTCTGGCCTGATTATCACAATGGTCCCTTCTTCCCTAAAAATGTATGAATCTATTAACTCTGCCCTGGACATACCTCCAGCTGGGAAGAACCTGCAAAAACACCTCAGTAGTCCACTTTACAGTTGGTGTCCCCTGGTAGCCTAATCCTGCAGCCATCACCTGTTTTAGAACTTCCAATGAGATATACAGTAGCTGCAGGACTGAAAGGCTGTTGGGTAAAACCCTACCCAGGGGGTACAAATCCCTCATCCAAGAGGAGGGTTTTTATTATTGTATGTGTTTTGTGTTTTGAAGTGTGGTTCTCTTTGTAAAGTGGCATTGTGGAGTTCCATGTTTATTGCAGATCTGTGATTTCTGTGCTCAGTTTACAACTCAAATGATGTTTATTTCTGGCTATCAGCCCTGCATGTTCATCCTGGGATCTGCAAGTCAAGCTGGGTTCTTTCCATCTGCACATCATCACCGTCATTCTATTGTAAAAGTTCTGAAGGTCAAAATATGCCCCGAGTGACATATGTACAACCCCCCTGTGGTCAATAATTTGGTGCATGTGGAATTGCTTGGAGTACAGGGCTTGTCTGTATTAGAAATTTGTACTGATTGATCATTATCCATTGATCTAGTTAAACCTGTGCAAATGTAAACATACTTAAACTGGTTTAACCCTTGTTTAAATCAAGTTAGCTTGTGTCAGTAAATTATCAATTTAAACAAAGCAGTTGAAGTGAGGATTACACCAGTTTAAATGTGTCAATATTAGGAGTTTGCACCGTTTTAACTAGATGGATTTAAATTCAGTTTAGTTAACCAGTGCAACTTTTCTAATGTAAAGAATCCTCTTAATGGTGCACAAGAAGGAGTAGAATCCAGTTCATTCTCTCTTTTGTGTTGGATCTGCAGGGTTGGGCGTTGTGAAAATCATAAAGACTTAGTTTAATCACTAAAGGAAGTAGAGATCACTATGATTACACACAGAGAACAGATGTGTTGAGTAAGAAAATGCCAGTTTAACAGAGTCACTTTCTGGAGTAAATCTACACTATTAGACTATAGGCTTTATGCATTGTGTTCTCTAGATAAGAGAGGCAGTTTTGGGATATATTTTTTTTAAAGGTAGGGAAAGATTAATCACAAATTATATTGCAGTAGATACCCTATATTTCTGCTCAAGTCAGCTCACATGTAGAAGACTCCAACATAAAATTCATCACTTGAATAAAGGAGAATGAATTCAAAGGAAAGCATTTGGAGTGCTCTTCTGGATGATGTGAGTCATTAACTTAACCAGGCAGGAGCAGGATCCAAATTAAATATCTGATGCACAGAATCAATCTGAAATCAGAATGGAGTTTACTGAAATAAATAGTGATTTAAACAGAATATATAGAGATTATTCATCATACAAACAAGGCAATTTAGCAGTTATTCCATATTATGAAGTAATAAGATAATGCATCACTACAGAGACAGAATAATTTCCCAGATAGTTTTTGCTAGGTAAAGCCACAAAACTTCCTGTTGTTATATGCAGAGCTGATACGGCTGTGGGAGAGCAAGATAGATTCCTTTCCGTTTGTTACACCTTCAGAAGTATTGTTAACAATAAGTCCCTATTACAGAATCTTTATTACTGTTGATGTACAAGTCATAAAGAACATGGCTTGAATTTCAGATCCCTGGTGAATTTGTAGGGCTGACAGAGAAATCATCTTTTTAACTATCAACTGAGAGAATTTGACATGGGATCAGTAAGAGACAATAAATAGGGAGCATCATGTTACTAGTTTTATGCAGTTATTTTTCAGAGCTGAGTGGCACTTCATGGAGTATGCACCTATTACTGTGACTTAAATTAGACTTATCAGCAAATTAAACCAAATGTAAGCAGAACAGGTTTTGCTGGGTCTGGACTGATAGTAAGCTGATTTTTTTATCAAGCCACTGAGTAATTCAGCCCATTTTGTTTCTGACAACAGTCTCGGTACTATGGCAGACTGATCAGTGTGAGTAAAGGATTACCGTGTCCTCTCTCAAAGAAGCATCTTTGATTGTGAGCACGCTTTTGGCATGTCATTAATACAGCAGCAGAATGAAGTGGTCTATGGGCTCTCCCTTGAGGGCATCCTCAGTCCGTTCATCATCTCCTTGCTAAGCACAAGATCATACTGGCAATCATCTACTCATGGCAAACTCATTTAATCTGAGTCTGCCTCTTAAAGTTCATTTCCAGCAGCTGCTCTTTGAAGTCTATTTGAAGAAAGGATTGAAACCTCTGAATTACTTCAGTCTTTCCAAATGCATGTTATTTACTGCACAGGATAGAGCAGTTAATGCTCAAATGCTTTACATCCCAAAACACATTTACCCCTTTCAACAGTAGTCATTTAAGAATGGGATTTCCCCTTTTTCTTTGGTCTCAGTTTAACTAGTTAATTCTACTATCAAGGGGTGAAATTCACTCTAATGCAGAGCAGCCAGGGATGGTCCTCCAGTCCATTTCAGACCTGATGAGTTATTTGCATACCCTCTGGATCCAGTGTAACCATCCCCACTGCAGGGAGTCATTTTGAGTGCTGGGGTATGCAAGACCTGTCTATGTTTGGTTCTACATGCTCTGAGGTAAGTGCTCTAGGTGTTTCCAGCACTAGGTCCTTCAGGTTGTAGGCCTAGGTACGTCCCCATAAACACTCACAGAGTCTGATGATGACAAACAGTTGTTTCATTAAAAGCTACCAGAAATAAATGTTGCTGTTATTGTAGACTTTAAGGTACAAACACAAGATGCACCAACAGTTCCTAGCTCAGCCTCTCACGGGAGTGGGCAGGTGGGGCTCCCACAGCCTACTGTCAGGATTGCTGACTCCAGGCCACCCTTCTCCCAGAGGCAATCATTCATGGGCCTGCAGATGTCCCTGCCAGAGTTCAGTACTTTTGTCGATCTTGTTCAGACTGATTTGCACAGCCCCTCTTGTTTATAGGCCATTCCCGAGTACCCATCTGTTGTGACTGCTGCTGGCCCATTTACCAGCAAAAGGCTGCTTCCCAGCCTAGCTGTCAGCCCTTCAGTCCCAGCTCCCAAACTGTCCAGTCTTCTCACCATAGTCAGCTCCCAGGATGCTGCCTACAGTCTTCTGCTCCTGCTCCCTCCTGAGGCAGGGCCCTCTGACTCTGGTAGTACTTCCTTTTCCTAGTCTGGAGGGATTATAGAGCATTCAACTGGTTGGATGTTCACTGAAGAATTAACAAAGTGCCCAGAAGTGAGCCAGCAGGTTCATTAGAAATGATTCCATGGATCCAGCAGCCCTAACACTCAATGCAAGTGAAGCAGATGAACACAGCAAGTGAAGCAAATTTCAGTCACTCTTCTAGCACATAGGCTATAGTTGTGACCACTGGTGTGGGGGCTGTGATACATTTGGGGTCAAAATCCAAAAGTCACTAATAAGAGGTTCTTTTACTCAGGTGTCAAACTTTAATGTTTGGTGCAGGATACAAGACTGGTGAATCATAAAATCCTAGGATTGGAAGGGACCTGGAGAGGTCATCTACTCCAGTCCTTTGTACTCATGGCAGGACTAAGTATTATCTAGACCATCCCTGACAGGTGTTTGTCTAACCTGCTCTTAAAAATCTCCAATGACAGAGATGCCATGACTTCCCTGAGTAATTTATTCCTGTGCTTAACCACTCTAACAGTTAGGAAGTTTTTCCTAATGTCCATCCTAAACTGTCCTTGCTGCAATTTCAGCCCATTGCTTCTTGTCCCATTTTCAGAGGTTAAGGAGAATTATTTTTCTCCTTCTTCCTTGTAACAACCTTTTATGTACTTGAAAACTCTCACCATGTGTCCCCTCTCAGTCTTCTCCAAACTAAACAAACCTATTTTTTTCAAAAACAATGAGGAGTACTTTTGGCATCTTCGAGACTAACAAATTTATTTGGGCATAAGTTTTCATGGGCTATAACCCACTTCATCAGATGCATGGAGTGGAAAATACAGTAGGTANCCAAACATGGGAAGGGGACTGAGACTTAATCAAATATGGTCCCAGACATGTGTGGGTGTAAGGGAAAGTGTATTGAAGAGTTCTATGCCCAGTCCTTAGTTGGGACATCACGATGACAGGACAGTGGAAACCTTATTGTCACTCCCATTTACAGTGCTTCTCCAGTTACTATTCTTTCCATCTTCATTCCAAATGATCTCCATAAGGTTGTGAGTATGCACATTGCAGGGCATTGTTTTGCTACACTTATCTTTATTTTTCTTTGCTTATAATTATACTTGCACCCTTGAATTTCAGTACTAAATAAGCAACAGGGCGTCCTGTGGCACCTTTAAGACTAACAGAAGTATTGGGAGCATAAGCTTTCGTGGGTAAGAACCTCACTTCTTCAGACATCTGAAAAAGTGAGGTTCTTACCCACGAAAGCTTATGCTCCCAATACTTCTGTTAGTCTTAAAGGTGCCACAGGACGCCCTGTTGCTTATTTAGTACTGAAATTCAAGGGTGCAAGTATAATTATAAGCAAAGAAAAATAAAGATAAGTGTAGCAAAACAATGCCCTGCAATGTGCATACTCACAACCTTATGGAGATCATTTGGAATGAAGATGGAAAGAATAGTAACTGGAGAAGCACTGTAAATGGGAGTGACAATAAGGTTTCCACTGTCCTGTCATCGTGATGTCCCAACTAAGGACTGGGCATAGAACTCTTCAATACACTTTCCCTTACACCCACACATGTCTGGGACCATATTTGATTAAGTCTCAGTCCCCTTCCCATGTTTGGTATTCTCGGAGACCAATGTTGGGATTCTGGCTGGTATGACCAATTTATGTCAATGCATTTCACAATGGTTTTGACATGTAAATGTGGGTTTGTTCCATGGATATATATTCCAAAAGCCCATAAAACTCTATCATTTTAAGCTTAATCTGTTCTGTAGCCTTTGATTAATTTAGAGTGCAAGATGCACAAGTAACTAATAACAGGTTCGTTTACTCAGGTGGCTATGTAAATGTATTACAGAAGATGAGTTTGGTGAATCACACACAGACATGAGGACTATATTTAGTACTTAAATACATGCAAGTAAAACAAGTGTAGGGAAACTGTCACCATTATGCATAGTCACAACCTTCTGAAGACCACCCAGAAGCATCAGAGAAGGGAAAGATGTTAGGAAAAGTAAGTGGGAATGATGTTTCAGATTTCCACCATCCTGTCATCCCAGTGTCCCAACCAGAGGCTGGTCTGACTGTATTTTTGTATCCTTTTTCCTTACCCCCTCCACCCCCCCCCACACACATCCAGGACCATATTTGATTTAGGTCTCAGCCTTCTGCCCATGTTTGTCATTCCAGGGAACCATAATTAAAGTTCTGTTTGCTAGCATAAGATACTTGCATCATAAATTTCCCAATATTTCCAACACATTAATACGTTTACCAAAAATCCCCCCCAAATCCATTATTTCAAGTGTAAAATGCCCTTCTGTGGTTTTCTTGTTTATCACAAAATCTTATAACCTTAGGACAAGCACTATAGGCTAACAACTACAGTATGTAGGTCTCATACTTTTGTAAAGCCTATAACCATAATTTTACATTTGTTTTCCTTACTTGCATTACAGCTTTAATTATTTTTATTATCAACATCTTTAAGCATTTTAACTTTCCCTAATATTTAGATTATAGTTCGATTTTAAGCCTAAACCTTCCAAGATAAGTCAGGGGTCACAGGTCAACAGTTCCTTTGCTGTTTACTTGTTTATCACAAGATACGTATTGTTAAAACTTATAATTCTAGGTCAAGCACTTATGTGAAGAATTTAGGCCTTATGCTAACTGCTAGCCTCCATTAGGCCTCAAATTTATTGCAAAGTCTATTTCCACTATTTATACATTTTGTTTTTCACTTCTTGCGTTAGAGCTCTAATATTAACATTTTTAAGCATATTAACTTTTCCTAACATATAAATTTTAGTTTAAACATCAGCATAAACCTTCCAATATCAGGCATCAAGGGTCAACAGGGGTGTTTCACTATAGGTATGTGGTTTGGTTCCATTTTGGAGGATGTATTTAGCCTCCCTAAATTGTTCTGATTAAATGTGCTTCATGTAGGGGAATTTTATCTGAGGAAAATGATGATGTCCCAACTCAGTTTGAATGGTGCGTCCCAAACTTTCACCAAATGTGCAGGGTTTCAGAGGAAGGCAGTTTTTTATATAATTCAAAAACATTTTTGAATATTTATAACACATATTTTTTCTCCTAAAATATCAGCAATTAATTTTTGTAAAAATCAAGAGAAATAAACAGCATAAATTGGGAGCACTAGTAGTAATACAGGTATAAAGCTTTGAGTTCCATTCAGAAGGGCACTGAAAAGACTTAGTTTTCCCATGCTTATCCTTAATATGTGTACCTATTAATTCCAGAAAGCATTAGCTGGAAATGTTGTCAGAGCAGGTTGCTGTAAAATTCCCTCCGTGATTCCAGTCAGGGTAGTAATACATGTAGGATAGTCTGCCTTTTTATTATGATGGCACTTCCTGTCCTGGCTTCCGTTTGGATGTGCAGCGATGCAAGAAAAATAAACGTTGGTTGAGGAAGCTAAACAGGTATTTCAGAACCTTCTGAAAAGTTTGTTTTAGTGTTTTAGGTTCAGGTCCACAGATGAGGAAATATCAGATGCCATGATGATAGTGTTATTTTTACCGCATTCCTATTCACCATCTTTGGATATCATTCATGGCACATGCTATATAGTTTCTGGGATTTGATGCTTCACCTTCATTTCAAAAGACTCACCTTGGCAATAAACTGATAACTACGCAAAAAAGACGGCTTCATGAAAAAGATGCAAGGATTGTGTCACCCTGAGCAGTGCTGTTTTTAAGTAAACTGGCCTCTAACCCATTCACTTTCTTTTTCAAGTAGTATTCCCTGAAGGAACATTTTTAAAATGATGTAGGCTATAGCAATTGTAGAACCTCACTGCTAATGATTTTTCAGCTGCAGCAAACAATTTACTGTAACCATTTGCTCTTTGGTGTGTTGTGCCTCCTTTGACCATTTAAACTAGGTAAAAATCACTGTGAGGAGTTGGAAATAAAGATTTTGGAGCTAACCATAACCTTTCCCAGCCTTCTTAGCAGCTTTTGGTTATTTTTGTCTCCAAGAAGCAGACTTTTCTTTTGAAACGGGATGATATAGCTTAGCTTTCTTGTTACCTGTTCCTAAACTACTGACTTGATAATTGGGATCATATGGAAAATTTAGTAATATCGAACAGTTTTGTATTGGTTTTTTTTTTAATCTAGATCTCAGGTGACTCTACAAATCTTGATTAATTCTCACTATACGCTTGTAAAGTACTCAATGAAGTATTATTATGCCCATTTTACACATAAGATCTTCAACCTCGTTAAGACTGCTGTGCATCACTTGGAAATAATGATGACGATAAGAATAATAATATGTAACTACCTCACTGGCGTGTTGTAAAATTAACTCTGCAAACACATGTATAATTTCACTTTTGTGAGTAGTCTCACTGGAGTCAACTGCTATGAGTCAAGTTGTACATGTGGTTAAGTTTTTGTAGCATTGTATCCTTAGTTAGCACTTTGAAAATAGAAAGTGCTGTATATGTGCTAAATGAGATTATTAGTTGTTACTAAATTAAACATGTCAGTAAGGAGGATGCATGAGTTGACGTGCCCTAGGCCCAACCTAGCGGTCAAGCTACCATATTAAGCAATTTTTATGTAACTCTTGGCCCTACTGTGCAGTTAAAAAAAAAATCCTCAAAAGCCTTCTGTTTAACTTTATAAGCTGTATATATAAAATACACAATGTACCTTTACTCATATGCCAAAGATCTGCAGCAAAATTGTTTAGTACCAGCATAAGTCTCTCAGTAATTTAAGCCCTTAATCTTTTATGGTATTTTCTCTTGCTCTCTCGCTCGCTCTCTCTGTCTGGCCCTGCAGCTGTCTGAGAATTGCTATCCAAGCAACCTGATTTCAACAACTCAATGCTATCGCTTTATAAATATTATTTTTCTAAGAACCAAAGTTCAGTCATTTACTGTAATTGTAACCTGCTTGAAGGCAAATGCAGTAGTTTTACCTTTTTTAAAGCCACAGTACAAGGTAACTACATATCTCTGTCTGAAGTTTTAGAATTTGGGGTGGGGATATGGAGCATTATACCTAATAAAATATTTTACGTCATTAAGAATTACCAATTTAATAAGGCCTATCCACTGTCTGGGTTTTTTTTTTTCTTCAAAAATCAGATTATCAGATCTCTTGCCCATAATCTCTTAGTTTTTGCTAAGCACTGGGGGAGTTGTGAGCTTTCAGGAGTATCTATATATCTATATTTGCAATAGTAAGCTATTCTAGAAGAGAGGAATATGGGCACTAAGACTACCAACTGAGGCTAAGTAAAGTTTTTTCTTCTTAGCTCTGAGGTAATCATTGCTGTTTAAATTTCCCACACGATAACTTAATACTTGAAGTATGCATTTCTGGTAGGGTATAGAAACAGATCTAAATTAAACTGAAAAAAGCTGGTCAAGATCTTGGGACTATTAAATATGGAAGAACACTTCAAAGGTATTTGACATTCTGTATGCTACATACCATTGATTTCATTGATTGTTACCATTATAAGTCGGATGTTATAACAGTATGGGTCACTGTGCACTGGAGTTATGTCTGATTCTCTTTTTATGCAGGTTTAAGATTTTTAAGAGCCCTTAGACTGATACAGTTTTCAGAAATTTTGCAGTTTCTGAATATCCTAAAAACAAGGTAAGACTTTAATACCTACTTAACCTGTCTGTAGTCTGTCTTCTCCAGTTTATAGTCATAGTCAGAGGTAATTTCTCCTTTCATAATGCCATTAGAATGAATGGAAGTTATGGTTTGAATAGCACACACCAAAACGCAAATGTTTTATATATATGTATGTGTGTATGCACACACACACACACACACACACACACACACACACACACACACACACACACACCCCTTTTGACTTTTTTCCCTGATGTAATTTTCATTAAAGACACTAGACTCTAAGGCACATTCATGAGTCAAGTCATGTTTGAGCTTCATCCATGCAGCTATTCCATCTTTTAGTAAATGTGATTATTAGTTTAATTCGTGACTAGTTTCATTGGTGAACCTGCTGCATTGGTGAACTAAGTGCCTCCTAATATATGGTCTTATTTCTCATACAAATATATAGTCGTCTCTTGTTTTCTAAATTCCCATTCCATCCTGGTATTTCTGGTGAATGGTTTATCAATTTAAATGTCTCTTTGATATCATCTGTGGATATTTCACTTGATACATTTTTATACCTGTAATATTCAAGGGACGGAGTGATTATAAATGTAAAGGCAGAGTGATAGATCTACACATTGTTTAAATAATCCATCCTTCCTCATTCTGGATCCCTACTTTATTGTCTCATTAAATTAGAAATAACTTGCCCAACAAAATACTCAACAGGGAGATGGCAGTTTAGAGATAATCATTATGGTTCTTCATCATTATGAAAATCTTAGATTTCAAAAACATTTTTACATTGATTTTCCACTCTGGATATCTCATTCCGTTCATTGTCATAAGTGTTCCTTTAGAAGGATGTTTAAAATACCTCAGTTAACAACAGTGTTGTTCCCATTTTAACTGCTTTTGTGTGGCTGAACATACTTGGTATGGGAAGCAGAATGCACATTAGCTACTACTATGCGCATTAGTTAATCACCTTGAAGCACCAAAGGGACTGTGCCATGTTTCACAGCAGCAAAGGGATTAACTTTTTAACATGCACGAAAATACACCCGCTAAAATATTGAACTAATGTTCTAGTAATTATTTTTAAATACTAGAAGTTCAGTTCCACTTTAAAATCCCCCTTCTCTTTCCCTATTGATTCATCATCATGTATTTGAGGGTGTGTAACTCAGGTGGAGTTTATTACCCTTAATGAGCAATGAACCCATGTACATCACCCTACTGTTGGTGAATAAGTAGACCCTTCAGATGTGCACAGATTCATGACAACCAGCAGGCTCTGCAACCCTTTAAAACCTGTAAACTGTGCTCATTAGTCAACCTTTCATATTGAAAGAGATCCTAAATGACTCTGGAACTGGCTTAAGATCTGCCTGGAACTGTGTGAGCATGTAGCCAATGTAGTTTTTCTTCTTAAAATAATGAAACTAGTTTAATACACACAAAGAGAAACTACAGTCCTGTAGCCTTAAAATGCCACTGGTCCTGCAGAGAGAAAGTGTAATTGTTACAGAAACTCAGTGTATTAAAATCTCCTTGCAGAACACAAAGAATCTTATCCAAAGCCCATTGAAGTCAATAGAAGGACTCGCAATGACTTCAGTAGGCTTTGGATAAAGGTTCAAATCCCCTTCGGGAGTGGTGGGAATTTTAAGGCTCCAGAACTGTAAGTGAAAGGGAGATGCATTAATTAAATGTGTTCCATTTAAAGCTGGCTTAGGACTTGACCCCTTTGTTCATAACAACATTTGTCTGGTGCCAAACTTTCCTCCCAAATTAGATGCTCATCATCTTTGTAATTATTTACATGAATATGCAGGCATCCGTAAATCTCCTGTTCTGATTACTATAAAGCCCTTCAAATCCAGCTTACTTATGTGGCTGCCTTTCAGTTTTACTCAGTTGATTAACCCAAACTGGTTTATCACTAAACAATTCTTTTAATTTAAAAATCATCAAAGGCCTCAAAATAAATTGTTTCATGTGTCCCACCCTATTCTTGAGCATGCAGTAATCAGGCACATCTGATATCTCATGTCTCATTTAATAAACCTAAAGACAATTTAATAGTATAAAATACTACTGGTGTCCAAAAAGTATCATTGTATAAAATTTGTGGGCCAAACTGGAATGAATGGATATTATTTTATTGACTTCAATGCAGTTGCCTTCAGCTATACTAGACCTGAAATTAGACCTGGAAGCTTTATTGTTGGTGGTGGTGTTTTTAAATGGATACAATGTGCAAAATTAACCCCATAACCTAAAAACAGAAAAAGAAAGAGGGAGGAAAATGTATCTGATAAGCATTAAGAATAATTAATAATGGAACAAAATGTTCCATGCTAATCATGCAATTAAGTATAACTTGTAACCAGACACACCTAGCATTAAAGCCCATTGTGATAGGCCATACATACAAAAATTGTGTGGAATTCTAGCCAGCACCAACAAAAACTATTTCCATCAGCGATGCTAATAGATGCTATATATCAAAATTATTCTGTAAATAAAATCAAATGTGGAAAAAGAAAGCTTTTCATAATATTTTTGTATTATAATCTTTCAGATAAGATGTAAAACCAAAGTGCTGACCACTTGTGGTTACTAATCATCTTTTAGCACTTTTGCAAGAGTTAGAACAGTTAACTCAGTTAACTCACTAAATTCCTTTTTTTGATTAAATACATTCTGCCTACATAAATTCTAACAGAAGTTTGTTATATACAGAGGTGTTCCTCACTTTCTGCCCTAAACTGTGATTTAGAACTGTATGCTGTAAAACAGCTGCTGCATTCTATCATGCAGATGACTTCACTTCAGCCACAGGTGAAGTGTCTCCTGGATAGAGAGAGCTGTAAAACATTGTAGGATCCTGTATTATGCTTCTGTAGACATTTTAAAATATTGTTGTTCATATCTGAATATGAAGGCCAAATACTGTTGAAGCCGATGGGAAATGCGTGCACACGTAGCAGCTGATTTGCAAGACAAGCCAAATATCAGAAGACTCAGGATAGAGCCTGAAATGTTCAGCTGCAATAATAAATACGATTTATCATTATCAACACTGAAATAATTATATTTTAAACATTAACTCTTTGGATTATTTAAACAATTCTGAATGTATTATTTCATATTCCTCTCTTAAAAGTGATCCATGCTTGTGTGAAGAATGCTCTAAACAAATAACATAAGGGACCATTTTAGTATGTTGTGTGTTCAGCAGCAACATCTATTGACAAGTATGGTGTAATACTGATGGGTTATGCAGCACATCCCTTCTTCTCTATCTCATGTGCAAAGACAGTGCCTGTAATATCTGGTCTTGCTGGGAAGGAAGAGAATTCCCCTCCCTGGGAAAATATTATTGACTTTAACCCCTAAATTAAAATTACTGCCTGCAAGGTTTTATTTTCTATAATACAAAGTCAAAGAGAGACGCTGAGTGAATGTAGCAATTGAAGGACTCGGATTAAAGGAACAAATCTCATTCATACCATCAGCAGAAGGGCCATTCATAATACTGTGATCCACAGGAAGCAGCTAGAACACTTTACAAATGGAAAGGGGGTATATTAAACAGGTAGTTGTTGGGTGTTGTGTAATTATCAGAACATTTAAAAAATGCCTAACTGTTCTTTAGCAGACCCTCTATGGATGCAGAAAGAGTTTACCGCCTACTTGTGTAAACTGAACCTCTAGGAGGCTAACCATGTCCCTTACTAATTTAAAGTTTATGTACTTACCTATGAAATGTAATGTATCTTTTTCAGAATTGTTATTTTTTTTTCTCCCATGTTTTAGAAGATTGAATATAGTTAGTTTTTTCCCTTCACCGTTTTATACAAGGTTTCAATAGAACTACAGGGCTTTAGGTAAGCCTCACAATAAGGGATTTTGCACAGATGTTGGAAAGAGCTTAAAGAGCAGGAAAATGTTTGTGACTAATCTTTCATCTATATTTAGTCTCTGGCAGAAAGATGGGGGTATTTCATAAAGGACAGACAAGGTACAATTATGAATAAACATGTAAAAAATAAAATAGACTCAAGAAGAATCAAAGTAGTGCTTCAATACCATTTATTTATTTTTATATATCTATATATAAAAATAAAGATAGCACCTGGAGGTCGATTGACATATTATTGCATTATTGAGAAGTTTTTCCCCCCTGAAATTCATGGATGAGCAATATTCAGACTTTGATAACGAAGCACTGCATCCTTCTGAATGATGCCTTTTGGTCTAATCTAAGGACACAGAGGTTTGAATCCTATGTTATGATCAAATGTAACCACCAATAGGATATGATATGATATGATATGATATAATATATTATTATCCATTTACCTACTCCAGTGGGACAACTGGTGTACTTAAAGTTATCCGCATGCTGGATTGGGGTGTCAGTCTATTTCAGAGTATGTATTGCTCAAAGACGTTCAGACAGCTGAATATGACTGTACTTAGCAAACTGAATGACAAGCATTTGATCAATCAGTAAATCACATTTTTTAATCCATTATCTTCTACCAGTGTGAAGGTTACTCTTAAAATAAAAAACACTAACAGTACTTGCACCCTCTTTTCTTTAAGAAGAGCCTTTTAAATTTAATTGTAAAACAAAAAACAGATGTATTAAAATATATTTATAAATAAGTGTAAAAATCAAACCTTACCCCAGAGGTTCTCAACCTATTTACCATTGTGGGCTGCATATGCAGCTCTCTGTGTGTTATGCAGGCCACATCCACAGAATATATATACTACCTGTAGGGCCCTGAGGGTCACATGGGCCAAAGCTGAATTCTGGTTTGAACTAAAGAATATCTTTTAGAAAAAAACATCCTATCTTATAGGGCAAAGTTACTTGACTCCAGTGGGGCTGCAGAGGTTCATCTGTACACAGTAATTTGCAAAATGGGGTCTTATGTATGAACTGTAAATGTGAACATTATTTAATTTGGAAGCCTAATCTTTACCACATCTGGGCACTATCATTAGTGCATTGCCACATCCACAACTCCTTTTTCCTCCTAATGAAGCTGTGCCTTTAATAGCTACAGTTTAGCCCCAAATTATATATGATTGGACAATTAAAAAACACCATATTATCCTCCTTGTCTACTTTCTATCGCTCAAGACCCAGTATAGCTACAGACCTGGGTTCTGATCCCATAAACATTCAAAGACATGCAAATACACATCCAGAGGGGACTGAAGGGCAATGATGTATCAGTCTGTAAAAGCTTTAGGAAAAAATAGTTCCTACACAAGAACATCTTCCAACCTAGATTACTGCAGCCACTAATAAAGTTTTCCAAAACACTTCAAGAGTATTTAAAATCAAAGCATTAAAATTAGGCTTGCTTATTAGCTGGGGGATTGTTATTAGCTGAAAATGAGATTGAATTACAGCAACATGGACTCTATGGATTCACAATATTTTTGTGTGTTTATAAAAAGGAAAAGTATCTTATCTGATACTTGATGTAAAGTTTTAGCTTGATGTTAGCTGAACTACTAATATCAAGAGTAGATGTGGTCAAATTATTTATAATATAATAATATTCATTGCTATTTAACCCTTTTTCCTATTTGCATATTGTTCTCTAATTGATCCTGATATCTATTCATGTATTTGATACTTGCAAACATTTAGTCAAATAATATTAAGAAAGTTTATGCTATGCATTCACATCAACTAGTCCTTATTCAGAATGTGCAATCCATCACGTGAGCCACGTGGTATTGTTTCTACTCTCTGGCTGGATGATTGAAACTTTTTAAACAGAAAAATAATTAATAATGCATTTTCTGGTACAAATTTTGGGATAAACCATGCACAAAAATAGGTGGAACTTTCAGGATTAACAAATATGTTCGCCCATACCTACTGACCATTTGAATGCTCAAGAATAATGAATAGAATAATCTCACAAAAGATAGCAAATTGACCTTCTTGCTTTTATTCCTTCATACAAGGAAGTGTTTTCACCAGCAATGTGTTGCAAAATCATAGCGTATATGGGGAAAACCCACAGAAGCACCAGTACACTGCAAATTTCATCATCCTCTTGCAGAACGACAATGCCTCCCCTCTTCCCACAAAGGTGGCGGGACATTCACATGGAGACCTAACACCCTTACATTATCCTAATTCCCATGACAGCATAGCTCCAAATTTACCAGTCAGAATATAGCGCCTACAGATTAACTGCAATAATCTATTCATAGATTATTTTCCATATGTGCAGGATAAAATCTCAATCCCGCAACGATTTACACAGGTGTTTAACTTTATACGCAATGAGCTATTCCATTGAACTCAGTAAATGCATTTTTCATGAATGGGGCTGCTCACAATATATAAGGTCTCTGCAGAGATGGGGCTAAAAGCAAAAAGCATACTGAAGAAACACACCAAGCAGAAAAAATGAAACAGATTGGGAAAAAAGCAGAGATGTACAAATACATGTTATAAGTATAAAAGGTCTGTTTCCAAGATGATGTAAATTGATGTAGCTCCCGTGAGTTCTTTGGATCTACACCAGCTGAGAATCCAGCCCAAAGTATAATGCTGAACTAATTGCTATTCAGAATCAAATAGAAATGATCAGAGGAAAAAAGCGGGAAAGAGGAATAAAGAAAGGAAATGGTAATGTGACAATAGAGAAAGAATGGATGTTTTAGGCCTGTCGTATCTCCTATTTGATCATGATCAAATCTCTTAGAACTTTTCTAAAATATCATTCATTCTATTTAATAGCTTCACAAAAGCTGCATATAAAACCATTTAAAATCTGGGAAAGCAGACATTGCAAGCTATTTAATAATTTTTTTTTTGCATATATTTTTTCAGTATTTTTTAAATTCTCAGACAGTGCCTGCTCCTGTTCCCACAAAAATCTATATGAGGAACTTCAGGCCTAAAGTATATACACAGTAAACTCTCTTTCTGTGTACAGATACTCATTAAAAAGTGTGTTTATATAACTTGTGTTCCTGTTACAACTTACCTGTAAAATGTAATATATATTTGTTTGTTTGTGCAGTAATTCCATCAAGCTGGTGAATCTGTGCTCTATATTTATCAGCACATGGCTGACAGCAGCTGGGTTCATACATTTGGTAAGTATACTTGAAAATACTTCATCAGATTTTTTTCATGGATCAACTCCTCTGAGCTGCTTTATTACCTGAAATTACCTTGCTTAGGATAATCCCTTGACACTGTTACAAAGAACAATAAAGAAAGGCATCACAGCTGCCTGACTTTCCAGCCTTGTACCCAAAACTAATTCTGAACAGTAAGTAATATTCACTTCATTAACCTCCCTGTTTAGGTTCAGAAATAGTTACGTAAGTCTGGGACTTGGATTTTAATAGAACTCTTTTAATAATCACATCCTACCACTAGGTGGCAATATTTCCTTAATAATTACCAAGAGTACTTGTCAAAAAAGGCTGGTACAGCATAAATAATAATGACACCCTGTCTCTAAGAATGGCCATCCTGGGAAACACGTGGCTTCGCCAAAAAAGCAGTTCTGTATTTTCAGAAGAATTAATCTGATTTACTAACATTTTAGAGTAGGGTTCTTAGAGATTAGTTCTCTGCCTTATTCATTTAAAAAAAAATCATATCACTTTCACCGTGACAAAAATATTATCTACGTTTGATGGTTTAAGCTCTTATTCAGTATTGATTAGCTGTATGTTTTAAACACTTCTATAATTAAAAAAGATCTCAGTTGTAAAGTAATGGCATTAATCTGCATTTTAAAAGTTAAAAAAGCAATAGAAGTTTTGAAATGAATTGTTTACTGTCAATTATATTTTGTAAATACAATTTAATATGACTTTAGATGTACATTACGTAGCAGATAATTTTGCCTAACTCAAGGTCAATAAAATATCAGGTTGTTAGTAGCATCAATCTATGCAACAACAGATTTTGGGCCAGATTTTGATTTCAGTTACATCAGTGTAAGTCTGGAGTAACTTCATTGACTTCAATTGAATTATTCTGAATTTACATTAGTGTACACGTGGTTAAAATTAGACCCTTGATCTTTTAATTATGGAAGGTAGTCATTTGTCCAAATGTCTGTTTTCCACTCTAAGAAAATATTCATATCGTACATACCATTTCAAAATTGGAATGGCCTATAATGTCCTTATTTCTGTTGATGACTACATTTCTAACACCTATATCACACAGGAAAATGATAAAAGACAAAAACATCCTAGCACTTGTGGGTGAACACTTCAAAAAGCGATCACTCTGTATCTGACCTATCAGACCTCTTCCTCAAAGGAAATCTGCACAATACTTTCAAAAGATGCTTGTCTCTTTCACCATAGGCGCTAACTCCATGGTTGCTCTGGGGCTGGAGCATCCATGGAAAAAAAATTGTGGGTGCTCAGCATCCACCAGCTACAGCTGTTTGGCAGTGCCCCTAATCAACTAATCTGGGGCACGGCTGATCAGCAGCACCGCCAAACAGCTTGATCGGCAGCTCAGGGAGGGGATTGGGTTAGGATGGAGATAAAGGAGCAGTGGGAGAGTGGGGACCTCGGGGAAGGGGTAGAGTGGGAAGAGGGGGGGCGGGGGCGGGGGCGGGGGGGGGGGGGGGGGGCTGGGGGGGGAAGAGAGGAAGAGGGGGGGGGGCCTGGGGGGAAGGGGCAAAGTTGGGGTGGGGCCTTAGGGTGTAGTGGTGGTAGAGCACCCCTGGGGAAAAATAAAAGTCAGCACCTATGTCTCTCCCCAACAGCAGTTGGTCCAATGAAATATATTCTCACCCACCTTGTCTCTCTCATATCACAAATATACTCCTCTGTGACTTTTGTGATACAAGTATCATCATAGACTTCAAAAGACCAGACTCAGGGTAGGTCTACACCAGGGGTCGGCAATGTTCGGCATGCGGCTCGCCAGGGTAAGCACCCTGGCGGGCCGGGCCAGTTTTATTTACCTGCTGACACAGCAGGTTCAGCTGATCGCGGCCCCCATTGGCTGGGTTTGCCGTTCCGGGCCAATGGGGGTGGCGAGAAGCGGCGCGGGTGAGCGATGTGCTGGCCGCGGCTTCTCGCCGCCCCCATTGGCCCGGGACGGCGAAACACAGCCAGTGGGGGCCGCGATCAGTCGAACCTGCCGCGTCAGTAGGTAAATAAAACTGGTCCGGCCCGCCAGGGTGCTTACCCTGACGAGCCGCATGCCAAACGTTGCCAACCCATGGTCTACACTACCGCTTAAGTTAATCTAACGTAGGTTGCTCCGGGGTATGAAAAAGACACCCCTGAAGGATGCAAGTTACAGCAACCTCAGTGCTGTCCACACTGGCGCTATGCTGGTGGGAGATGTTATGTTGGCCGGAGATGGTCAAAACATGTTATAATTGTGCTATGTATTGTTATTAATTATTTATTAGTAGTTCAGGTATTATTTTTCTAGATTTGAGAAGCAGGTTTTTAAAAGTTTAATAATCGTTGATATTCTGTTTCAGTGTTTTTCACACTTTCTTTGTATGCTTTTTAGTGTAGGTGGTCCAATTCTACTGCAGGAGTTTCTCAACTTTATAATTTCATAATGTGGACCACATCTTATGGAAAGATTATCATATGGATATTTTCCTTCCCATTCATAATCACATATCATCCCTGTGGTTACTGCAATAACTGGCTACATGGGGAAATAAAATTTGGAAATTACTTACTGTATTTTAACTGCTTTTTAATAAAATTTAAGAGCTGAAAAATAAGAGGGGTGTGGGAGCAGACCCATGGAACCGCCAGTTCTCCTAGGACTACCAGCAAGTGATCCATAGATCACAGTTTGGGAATCTCTGCTCTATAGTAATTTTAAACACAGGATCTCTGTGTTGCCTTGTTTGGAATTTGAAAGCATTTTATTTACCGTTTGGAAACAAGATAAAGTCACTCTGCTTTCTTCCCATTCTTGTAGCCTGAAGTGCTCAGGAAGCTTAGGAGGAATGGTTAAAAATGGCAAGCGTATTTTTTTAATTGTTTTGTCTATTTCCATATTCAGAATTTTAAGAGACAACTTTTCAATTAGGTGCCTTTTAAATTGTGCCCAAATATTTTCAAGTGCTTCTATTTGTCTGCATGTACTTATGCATGAATTGAATAAAGGAGACTATCACTTGAGCATGCACAGAATTCTCCCAGAATTTTGATTGCATAGATTAATGCAGTTACTAGCATTGCAGGTTCACTTCAGGGATCCTTTTGAAAATTTGCTCCTTGATGAATTTTAGACTGGAACTGGAATCTTTATAGTCAAACTAAGTTACTACTGGTCACTGTCAGAGAAAGGATGCTGAACGAGATAGACCTCGTGTCTGATCTAGCATGGCAATTCCAGTCTTATAGATGCATGAAAATAGGTGGTTATAAAAGAACTGTAGCTTACAAGATCTCAACCAATTCATTGGTCAGGCCATAATGAACTCTTGATATGTGTAGCAGTTCTCTCTGCTGGGTATAGTGAGATCTGCTCAACTGTTTAGTCATTTGTAATTATCTTTCCCTCTGATGATTGGGCATAAATCACATTCTGCTGATAGCTAGTAAAGACTTGAGTTTTGATTGTAGAAGCTTTTGCTTATGGAACAAAAAGTTATGAGTTTTTGGAGCCAAAGATCTGTTTCTCATGACGTATATATGTGGTTAACTAACGACCATTACTATGTACATGACAACATTGGCTGTGCATTATTTTAGAAGGAAAAGGAAAGTGAGACAATCTGGATTCCATTATGAACTAAATACTCTAGTAATGATTAGTGATAGTGTTTTCCACAAGTAACGTAAGCAAGAAGACCCTGTATGGTAGCAGTGGAATTGTACAACTTTAATTAAGGCAGAATTTGGCTCTTTATTGGTAAAATGTTTCCAGCATTATATGCATGCCTATTAGACAAAAGTAAGTAATTACAACTAGTATTAATCTGTTATTGCCCTATTAAATCATTATATTTATCCTTTTATGTTGTAGGTGGAGAACTCAGGGGATCCATGGGAAAATTTCCAAAATAACCAACCACTTACATATTGGGAATGTGTTTATTTACTAATGGTTACAATGTCCACTGTTGGCTATGGAGATGTTTATGCAAAAACAACCCTTGGTCGCCTTTTCATGGTCTTCTTCATCCTCGGGGGATTGGTAAAATCTCTTTATTGCTACTACTACTTTAATAGCAGCTCTTTTATATCCCCTAAAGTTTATTAAGCAGCAACCTGAACTGTAGCATCTGGTTTAGTAAGTTAAAATCATAAGAATTTTAAACAATTCAGCTGCATATCTTTTTCTTTTTATAAGACAAGTATCTTGTTAAGCCAGATCTTGTCACATTTTTGCAGAGATTGTCATTAATCTACAG
Source organism: Trachemys scripta elegans (assembly GCF_013100865.1). NCBI lineage: Eukaryota > Metazoa > Chordata > Testudines > Emydidae > Trachemys > Trachemys scripta. Next base: position 65,083,365 of record NC_048304.1, on the reverse strand, counting down.
TAAGAATAACTCTAATATATTTAAGAAAGTAATGCATGTAAATACATGAAGTGCCTTAGCAATTCTATTTACAGTATTATTTACAGTCCATTACTTTTCAGTGACACTAACTGTGCATTGTTTGATGATGGTCATTGATATTTTGAAGGAAGTTTGCGGTTTCAAGAGCCCTCCCTCACCCTCTGTGTTCCTTCCCAGAATTCCAACAAACACTGTGGCTTAGTACTGCCTTAAAGAGCAGCATGCCTGATCCAGACATTAGCAAACCATGCTCTCTTTAATTTCAAACATGCAACCATGTCATAATGTTCACTCACAGTAGACTACATTTAGTATAAACATAACAAATTTCCTTTTAACTTAGCAAATTGTATCACTCCTTTTCCTGTTCAAATAAGTATGTACACAGCACTAAAATTACTAATTGTTCTATGTCAAATTATCTTTTTTTTATCATTGCTAGCACCACTACAGCAACTGCTGCATTTTGTCTTTTAAAAGAGCAGTTTATGTTAAGATTTATACTCTGTAAGGTAAGTGTGAATTAAAATTCATTCACAATATATGTATTGTACATTTACATGCATATATGTATTGTTATACACATATTTATTGTACATATGCATACGTCCCTCTGTAGGAGGTATATGTATAACAGATACATTATCAATGCAATATGTATAATATATATGCACTTACATACAAAAGACACACACATTTGCACATGGATAAAGAGACCAAGTTGACTGGCAGCAGCTCTTAGAAGTATCCAGCCACAAGCAAGATGTTTGTTGGACAAAACATGGCAGATCATTTTTTTTTTCTCCTTACTACCTTTTTCTGTCAGGTATTCTTACAAATCTTTTAAAAACAAACCTTTTGAAAAAGGTTGTTTTTGTTTTGGGTTTTTTGGGGGGAGTTGACATCATTTTGATTCTTGAGAGCGGGCAAATGCCTGGCACCATATTGTTTTTGTCTTCTTTTGAATCTTCATTAAGGGGAAAAAAGTCCACCTATCTTCCAAAAAAAAAAAAGAAAAAGAAATTTAAAAAAAAAGTAATAGTAATATCCACTTTTGTTTTTTGTAGCATGTAATCTTTGAATAGTTTTTTCCCCCCTCTTCAGGAAGAATTAGACACAGCCAATATTTTACAATTAGATGCCAATTTGACTTTATTTTGTTCTTCTTTTGTTTTGTGTGCTTTTTTCCCCTCTTTTGACCATTACTTTAGTTTACCAAGTGTACATCTTCTTCAAGACCAACTTTTACATTGAACCCTCTTATTTTGTTTTATAATTTGCCTTTTTTTTTTTTTTTTAATTTTAAAAATACTTTTAAAGGTCTAATTCTTTTGCATTTTCAGATCTTAAAAGATATATATCTTCTGAAAATATTCATCATCCCCCTTTCTTTGGCCTCTCTTTTTAGTCTTTTCTTCTGTCTCCTATCTTCTTCTTAGGCCATGTTTGCCAGCTACGTCCCTGAAATCATAGAGTTAATAGGAAACCGCAAGAAATATGGTGGTTCCTATAGTGCGGTTAGTGGAAGAAAGTAAGTATTCCAAGAGGCTCTGCTGCCTCTGCTGCAGTAGAACACTCTCTGCATGCCATTTTCTTTTTTTGTTTTTTTGTTTCATGCATGTAGGCAATGTTTGCTCGCTACGTGCCAGAAATTGCTGCTCTCATCCTTAATCGGAAGAAATACGGCGGGACTTTTAACTCAACCCGAGGCAGAAAGTAAGTCAAAAAAGACCAGGTGTGGTTGTGACACGCTAAAGAACCCCTGAATGTGGTGACATCTGACTCATGGACACTCCCTAATATGCTTGTGCTCTGTGACATCAAATGTCACCACCAGAGAGTTGTCACACTATGTTATTAGAGACCTGGGCCATGCTAAGGTACAAGTCACAATATTTTGCCCCTTTTTCTAGAGAGTCTCTGGATACCACTAGAACTAAATTGATATATTCTGGAAGGAACCCTGCTATTGCATCTGCAGTTAGCTTGTGGAACAAGGTCATATCACACTTTTCTAAGCATCAACCAGTTAGACATCACTTGATTATCTCTTGAGCAAGTAATTATACTGGTCATCATTTTGAAATTACTCAGTCCATGAGAAAATTGGGTATGGCAGAACACAACATGGGCCCTTTATGTTGTCCAGGTTATTTCATTATGATGGCCACACTGGAAGATGATATTGCTACTTTTCATTGATCAAATCCTAAGAGATGCTAACTACATGCAGCTCCAATTGACTTAATTTGGTGTTTGCAGGTGCTTGGCACTTCTCAGGATTTAGAACAGCCTTTTTAAAACCATTAAGCACCCTACCCTGAAAAAAGATATGCTAATCCTAAAAAAAAAAAAAATTCATTATCAGAGTAGTGCTATAACCACATAAGAATAATTCTTTTTGGCTGGTAGCAACACTTATGCTTAAACAGGCCACATAAACCTTCAAAAATTAACTGCTTTACATTTCCATTGAATGCCTTTTTTTTCCATCTTGACCATGTTACAACCAAGTCTATCTGAAAGCCATGTTAGATCTGTTGGGAAATAGTCTCAAATAAGGTCTATGTACTGAGAGAATAATATTCTCTTTTCCCCCACTCTACTAGTTTTCCCATCTTCCCTTGAGTTCAGCTCATCCTCCTGCCATTCCAGTGAATAGATGGAGAAAACTGGCCTGTTGTCCTCAAGACCTTTCACATACACTTTCCCACAGAACATAATAGAGGATACTCTGAATAATCCTTTTTAGTGGAATCGAATTGTTTGTCCCTCCCCTCATCTTTGAGAATTAAGCATTTCAGTTTAGTCCCTTTGAAACCATCACTTTACATATGATGTTCATGTGACATGAATATGGTAATATCAAGTTATTTCTTTTCCTTGTTGAGTTGAGAGTCTCTAAAGATCTGTAACCATTTACCAGCTAATTCCTGAGCACAGATTTACATCATGTGATCCACAAGTAAAAGCTTTTCCTTCACTGATTTCTTACACCATTGAGCATTACAATCTGTCCCAGTGAAGCAGAGAACTCCTTAATCATTATTCCCCCCCCCCCCCCCGCCCGGCTTTTTTTAAGATACTCTCAAATGCCTAAAATATACAACTACTACCAGTACCGGAATCTGCTAGCACAGTTCACTCAGACCAGTTCGGTCTATAATCCTCAAGATTAACAAAAACATTTTCATTGTCATTTGCCTTCTCTGACCATGAGAGAGGGGCATCACTAGTTTCTCCAAAATGTTTACTCTTAATATCTGTCTATTCAGTTTCCTATATGCAGTCCCAGATTTCTTAAGTCTAGAAGCTTTTCAAACATAAAACCACAGCATTTGCCGGTGTAACTCTTATTGGAGTTTCATCAGCAGAGAATACGACCTAATAAATACAGTTATAAAAATACAGTTTCATTTCCCCCTAGTCTAGTCTTTTTTTGTCACTGGTACCCAGCATTGCTCTGTTGTCTCTAAACTTGGACCTGATCTTCAGTCAAACTCCAACACCCTGAAGGCCTCAACTCCCAGATCACAGGCTTCCCGCTAGCTTTGGGGCTTGCTTCATCTTATTTTATCACAGCTTTTTCTTTTTGCTTTATTTATACGTGCTCTATTTGTTTTTAGCTCTTTCTCTGTTGGTCTCTGCTGTCCATATCGCTTGTCAATTGTACTCACTCTGTCATCGGCACACAGACTGTTCAATTTACTTTACGCATTGTTTCCTGGTTCAAAAGCTAATTACTAAGTACTTTAAAGAAGTCCTTTGCTCACGTGGATCTATCATCAGAGAATATAAGCTTGGGAACTGCTCAGTAAAAAGCCATTAGCACCCCTTGTTTGATGTTGCTTTTGCAGTCAGTAGAACAAGATTGATGAAATGTTACGTTTGGCCAAAATTTGAGTTTTCATTTGGAATTCAGTGTTGAGAGAATGGGCTGTCAGAACCAATAAGTTTTCCTTCACTTGGGATATGGGCATGTGGAAGTAATTAGCAATGTAAGGTCCTTAGTTGAGCAACCAAGCATAGATTCTGGCAGCAAACATAATGAGAAACTACAGTTGTTCTATTTCTAATGTCAAAAAGTTTCCAGATAAAATTAAAAGTGTCTACAAAATGAAAGCAGCTAAACTTTGTTGAAAGATGTTGTTCAGACTCTTAAAATAGCATGTGTGTTTGATTTTCTCTCTGAGAAATAAATTATGTATGTGGGGTGTGTGTGCACACGCGTGCACACATACACACACACATCAGAAATATTGTATATATAAAATAAGGTGTCTATCCAAATTACAGTGTTACATATAGTAGGAAGTTAAAAAAATGATTTACCAGTTCTTGTGTCAAAAATAATAGAAAATTGCATTATCCAATTTCAAGACTAAGGATATATTTTGGAAGAGTTTGCTGTAAAGTTATATATATTGAAGTAGCTGGAACCTAGGCATATAAAGCATTCCCAATACCTTCAGTCATTCAAGAAAAAATATTAATTTTGACCTTGTTTACACAGTGACTTTCAACCAGAAAGATCCCAAAATGTTTTACAAACTATAAGACTCATTTTGCTTGTTACAGAAACACAGTGCTTGGGGTGAGATGCACAGATAGCTTGGGAACAGAAAGACCTTTATGTTGCAAAATATCCTATGAGTTTTTTTACTTACATGAAATGTGTAGGACCTCAGCTTTGCAACCTGTTCCAATAATGAGACCTCTAAGAGTACAGTCAATAGAACACCATGCAAGAGAATTTGTTCAATACTGACTCTGAGCAAAGTGTCTTTTACTGATAACCAACACTATTTATTTAGTATTTCATATGTCACAAAAAAGCACACTGAGGTTTCCCATATAAATATTGACCTTGTTCAAATGTTGCTTACCTCATGATATCTGATACAGTTACAACCCACTGTACTATGGCTGCAGCACACAAATGATTAAAAAAAAATCCTCAATCCATAATTATCTTTGCGTTTACAATTCTTCTCTATGGAGAATGAGAGCCATGTTTAATAACTGGAATGAAATGACCAGAGATCATTTAATGAGAATGCTATAATCTGCACATTGTAAGAAAGGGACAATTTAAGTTGAAAATAAAAAAACAAAGTTAATTCAGGGGGACAATCATAAAGGGAAACATATCTACTTTTCTAATGTTACTAATGGGAGTAATGATAAAAATATTATTATTCACTATACTTTCTACTTTCAATGTAAGTATATAAGGAACCTGTTTGTTCTGTCCCATAAGCTAAAGCAACTGCCTATCCTACCTCCTTTCCATTAATTTCTAGTGACCAGATTTTGTATGCTAAACTGTTCTGTCCTTTTTTGGAAATATTTTTTTAAAAGACCATTTAAGGTGGATAGATGCAAAGTACTATATATGACATTGCCTGTGACTTGTGGCATTCCCATTGATGTCTGTGGAAGTTTGGTTCTCATATTGAGAACTTTGGTTCTAATTTCTCTATTGCACCATCAGTCTGTAAAGTAAAGAATGGTCTAGTGGTTAGCAATCTGAATGCCTTGGTCCTGTTTTTGGTTCTGCCAGATTCCTTATTTGACTTTGGGTAATAACGTAATTTCTCTGTGACTCAGCTGACTTATTATTATAATTAATAGACTAATACCTACCCCAGAGGGATGTTGTGAGGATTAATTGATTCATGTTTATGCTTTCTGCAGATGAAAGGTTCTATCTAAGTGTGAAGCAGAGAGAAATTTAAAGTCAGAGTTAAATATTATAGTCTGCTATGTACAGTATTATATATGGTTTATTTCACTATAGACAAAGCAAGTACTGTACAAGAGCTGTGTTTTATGTATTCAAGCAATTTCATAGGTGGATTTCTAAATATAAAGTATATTTAGCAGACAATGTGGTATTGTACTGCTGAATAATATATTATGTTACAACTGGCAATGGTAACATATGATCCATTATAATATCTGGACATCAGGCACCTAGTGATATATTGCATGCTACAAAGGATGAGGGTGTGGAAGTAATTGTTAACTAAATTAGTAGCATGCTAGGATCATGAAGAACAGGCATAGTAGTTTGCAGTGATTAATACTGGACAAAAACAGATGGAGGGGGAAAAGTTAGATATAACATGAAGTGAGGAGGGAGAAAAAGCTGTGTGATCTGGGAAGTGCAATATAATAGAGGAACTGTAGATCAGGGAACAAAATAAGAAAGATTATAAACTCAAGAAAGCAGGCAGTCATTTTTTACCATATCACCAGTTACCAGACGATAATCTATATCTTGAATATTGTAATGTCATTATTTCCCCTTGGTGATTGCACTCTTCTGAGGAGTTCTGAGATTACCAACCAGTCCCTATACCCTATATATAGTCCTTCTCATTTTAAAACTTTCAGCTCAACAGAAACTACAAGGGGCTTCTTTTGGAGCCTGTCAGCAAGCACTCCTGGATTAGCCTGCAGGGGACATTTTAGAGCACAGCACAGCTGACCATATATGGATGAACAGGACACCACCAAGTCCAATGTCTGCAGGCTGAAAGGGAAACAAACAAGGGACTCTAGATCAGTGGCTCTCAACCTTTCCAGATTACTGTACCCCTTTCAGGAGTCCAATTTGTCTTGCGAACCCCAAGTTTCACCTCACTTAAAAACTACTAGCTTACAAAATCAGACATAAAAATACAAAAGTGTCACAGCACACTAGTACTGAAAAATTGCTTACTTTCACATTTTTACCATATAATTATAAAATCAATTAGACTATAAATATTGTACTTACATTTCAGTGTATAGTATATAGAGCAGTATAAACAAGTCGTTGTATGAAAGTTTAGTTTGTACTGACGTCATTAATGCTTTTTATGTAGCCTGTTGTAAAACGAGGCAAATATGTAGATGAGTTGATGTAACCTCTATATAGCCCCAGGAGTATGCATCCCCCTGGTTGAGAACCACTGCTCTAGAGTGCAGCCACTAGACTTCTGAGTCAGTCCATTTGTGCCAACCTCTGAAAGGTTGGGAGAGTCTCTTTGACAACTTAGTGTTTGGATGCTCTTCTGAACTTCTCCAACCAACTTTTTTACTATGAAATTCGGGCTGGTGTTCTCATGAGATCAGTTTTTCTCATTAGATTTTCAGAGATTCTTGGTTTTGTCTACATAAAATTCTGCAAATGTATTCTTCCTTGTGGTATTTTGGAACTTAAATTTCTAGTCCTAGCCAAAGTACAAATTATAGAGGCATCTGAAGAAAAGAAAAAAAAAAAAAAAAAAAAGCCCAAAAGCCAAATTAATGTTTCTGAAATTGTTAGTGCCAAGTTCTGTTTGAGTTTTGAATGAAGCTCGAAATCAGTTCTTCATTGATCTGAACTGATTTGCTCCTTCCTAAATTAATGTGTTGTTTTACATTTATGATGTCCTCATTAATCTTGGAATCAGAATGGCCCTTATTTATTTGTTTTCTGTATGTATGCACATTCTTTGTAGCTCACATGATCAGAATTGATTCAAACACCGAAGAATAGTCTCCCAAAAGAAATTAGTGGGCCATTTAAAATGGGACTGCACAAAATACTAGAAAAAATACTGTAAGGAATAATCCTGCAGTGGAGAGGGATAGATCTTCTTTTCATCTCTGATTTCTATTTTATTATTAGTCTATAGTTCTTAGGGCCAAATCCTGCTTGCCTTACTCATACTAACTGCTATGGTTGTTTATGAAAAAAGTGAGCTAAATGTGACTCTGTATAAATACATATTACACATAAATCCCTTGATAGTAAAGATTAATGCAAATTACTATTTTAAATTTTCAAATCAGAAACATTTTAATCATCCTGAGATATTGTTCTAGTTAAGACATGTGCTTAAGACTTTTATTTTAATCAAACCGCAGTGCTGTGTAAGCTATTAAAATCTCTTGTTTCTCCTCTCTCATGATCTGCTCTGCTTCTCAGAGATTTCTTACATTTATAAGCTATATATTAACAAATCATCAACATATCATCAGGAAGGATCATCTGTTAGAGATTCCTTCCAGAAGGAAACGTGGGACTCAATAACTGAACTTCACAGAGATAAAAAAAGAACTGTGGACAGACAGATACAGTAAACAGACAGACAAACAGATAATTTAAGTTGACAGGCCATCTTGGACTCATTAGACATATTGGTTTGATTAGGAATTAGAATGACTTTTTTTTTTTAACTTAGCTGAATACCTTGGCAAACATACCCTTGATTTTTTTTAGCTTCAATAATAAGTGGCATAGCTCCAGAGAAAGTGACATTAGATTATTATATTAAATAATTTGATACAACGTGTACGATTATTTTCCACTGGGATGTAAATGGTAATAAGAGAATGTGACATGGGTTGTTCTATGGACCTGAGGTGTGTATCATTTTCTGCTAAGCATTCTTCTAAGCCCCCAATTTCAAATGAAGACCCACTTAGAATTACAGAAAATGTGATGAGTGTGAAATAGTTCTTGTTGTGTCCTCATACTGCTTCCTGCCACATCCATTGACATGTGATTGCCCAATCATTGTACTCTGCCAGGCCACTGGAAGAGCATTCCCAGTCAAGCAGCTGGTATGGAAAGAGATGTTTCATATTTTGAGGCTCTCTGCTGAGTCACAGGTATTGGGGCCAGTGATGTAACCCCACTTGTTAAATAGATTAACAGATAGACTCTATCCTATTTGTTCTTTCTTCAACTTTTCTTCTGTCTCCGTTTTTTTCTGCATGCTTATTTAAAATCTATTAGTTGTTACGAAATCAAAAATGGAAATGGCAGAGATATGTAACAATGTTTATGAGCCTCCTTAAAATCTTGTAGTCTGGGTCTCATAACTCATGCCCACTTCTTAGCCACAGTAAATTTACATTTTTAGGTACAAGTCTAAAAATGCCATCTTTTCCCGTCCCATCCCTATTTTTTTTAAGTCTTTACTGTTTTGTTTTAGCACAAAAGTGGCAGCTGTTACTGTCCAAATTCTTGCCTAAGAAAATGAGTCTGGTCAGTGAGGTATTCAAATTGCAGTGATTTCCCATGTTCCACAGAATATACAGGCTGTGATTTACTAAGCAAACATTCCACATGGAGCAACATGAGATGGCAGAAGTGCTGAAGAAAATCAGTGAGCTTTGGTAAATTATGACCTTTTATTTCCACACAAGCTCTATTGTGGAAAATTAGTCATGAAATTTGGGGGGTGATTTCACTCGTGAGAAATGCATTGTTTTCAATCATACATAAAATGCTTGAAGTCCTAAAGCTTTTGATAACTTAATGCCATGCAAACTGCACAAAAGTTGTCTTTTGACAGATGGACCATTTTTTTAAAAAGTTTAAAACAATTCAGAGAAAGAGCACCTTAAATGGTGGAAGTGGGCTGGGAGCCTTTTATGTTCCATACTGAACAATATACATACTGAATATACAAGAGCAAATAATTTCAGTTGATTGCAAAAGTAATAGCGGGGTATCTTCTGCACAGTAGATCAAAAAATATTGAGATTTGGAAGGATTAGAGCAGTAGACGGAAGTCTGGTTGATTCTGAAGTGCTGATGCTAGAGTTGTGGTTTACTCGTTTGTTGTCCTGTAAACCTTCTAGCATGGTCTCCTTTTGCATGTCACAGCACTCAACAGTTTTTACTAGTTTTGCTAAGCCTTGAATTTCTTTGTTATTATTATGCACGTGTGTTGTGTGTTTCAGTATATGATGTGAAAGCAAGAATATTCTAGTTGTAGACCATATTAGTGTGGTATCTAAATAAGAAAGCAAGTATTCATCCCCTGCTTTGAGTTAAGGTAGAATCTGCTTAACTAACTCAGACCCTGGTGGAAACAGAAGCATGTCAGTTATACACATTTTTCATTATCAGAGTTTCAGAGGTATACCTCATGCTGGGGGATATTAATTTGCGTCATGACTTGTTTTAAATATAAGCCATATACAAATCCTCAAGTTATTAAAAAAAGGTAAAATTAACTCATGGGAGCCAAAATTGAACAAGGAAGCTGTCTAAAGTGAATAGGAGGACTCACAGTGGATCATTCATGCTAGCATACTGTTGTGAGTAGGCTTGCAAACAGCATCAGATATGCTATTTAAACAGACTAACTGTGCCATTTATCCAAGGTTAAAGTCACTGAAATGTATTCCTCTGCATCTGTTCCCTGGCAGTAATCCCAGTTAGGTGGGCATAATAACAGCGATTTCTCCTGCATTATAGAAGTGTTCCAGGTGGTTTTAGAGTGCGTTGTCACATATATAGAAAGTTCTCTGAGGCGGAAAAAAACATGTCCCACTTCTGCCAATCTTTATTCAAAGTACTCTGGGGAAGAAAGAGGATTTCCTGTTTACACATAGGACATGTTTGATGTATTCCAGTAAAATCCCTCAATCAGATAGCTCACTGTACTTCTGGTAGGTTACAGCTGATCCAGTGTACATGGACTCTCACAGCTAGAAATTAAGCCTAAGTAAACTCTTATACTGATTATTCACCATATACTATCTAGTAAACCAAATCTCAGATACCTTTTAAAAGAGCTAGAAGCAGCTGGATAGAAGTCAGGAGATCTAGGTTCTATTCCCAGCTGTGCTGCTGACTGTCTCAGGCCTGGTCTATACTTAAAAATTAGATTGACCTAACAACGTCATCCACTGCTAGGCCTGTGGTTCTTACACTATGTCAGTAAAAAACAATCATACCACTAACCAATATTATTATTAGACATCCATGCCTAGTAGGCTGGTTGGACCTTAAAATGACAGTGATGAACAATTAGGGCCAGCACATTTTAACAATTCTTTTAAGCATATTTATAAGACATAAGTACATAAAATTAATCCCTGATGAATGTCAATATTTCTGTCTGGGATGTGTGGTATGATGTAGCTGAACATACTCCTGGTAAGGGCAACGGGAGATGAAATAATCAGTACTGTCCAGGAAGTACTGAGCTCCTAGCAAGATTGGTCCCTTGCAACCTGATCCTGCTGTCACTAAAATCAATGACAAAACATGCTGACTTCAATGTGAGCAGGATTGAGGCCTTGATAGGTACATTAATAGAGAAGTGGAGCAGCTGCTGCGCTGGGAGAGGGAGTCTGAGCCGCACGTGTCAGCTCGCCGCCGGCAGCCCAGCCCAGGAACGCTGTACAAAAAAAAATTGGGGGCACTGCTTTTTGGCGCCCTAGGCAACCAACTAGTTTGCCTTAATGGTAGCACCAGCCCTGCATATTGGCGGAATAGATATCAGTGGAAGTTCCCAGTTTCTAAATGTATTCAGGAGTGGAAAATGGCAAATGCACAGAAATAACACATAAAATAATGCTTATCACAGTCTAAAAAGAATGGAAGTCCTCCATTTCTGAATAGATAGTATAGCAATATGGACTAAGAAAACCCACCTGTCTATTGAAGTCCTGCTTTTATAATGGAGAAAAGGAAGAGTTTGAGATGATTCTTTCTTGGTTCTTAATTCTGCATTGATTTATTGGCCACAAAAATAAGTAAAATTCTGTATCAGAGGTAATATTTAATGTTGGTACCTGATATTTAAGATCTTGCTTTTTTATTTTATTTTATTTTATTTCCAGCGCATGATCCATTGCTCGGTAATAATACACTGAATGTACTGTCTTATAGCACTTTTCACTTTCAGAGTGCTTCACAAATATTAATTAATTCCTAAATCACCCCAGTTGCTTTGGTAAGAACAAGAGATGATCTTAAAAATCTGTACCAGTTTGAAAGATTATACAGTTTTAGTAGAATTCATGATTACAGAGACAGAAAACAGCACTGGAAACAGGAAAAACTTCCAAGATGTTAAAAGTTTGCCCACATATAATTAGTATATACGTATGACTGATGGAAGAACTCTGACACCAAAAGTTAAGATCAACATTTCCAAAACTAGACTCTTCATTTAGGCACCTAAGTAAAAGTGGGCAGATGTTCAAAGATGCTGTTCACTTGCAGCTCCCAGTGATTTCAGTGGAGTCTAAAGGTGCTTAGACCTCTGAAAATCAGGTCACTTATATTTAGGTGCCTAAATATGAATTTAGGACCTGAACTTTAAGCACCAGAGTTCAAAAAATGTTGCCCAAGTAACTAGTCCAGGCCAAATGGTGAGTTATTGAAAATCCCACTAGATACCTCTCAGCATCTTTAGGTGCCTAAATACCTTTAAAAATGTAACTGCAAGTCACTTTTGAAAATGGGCTCCTAAAAAACTTAGCTTTTGAAAATTTTACTCTTTATTCATTAGAGCATGTTGTCTTTCTGTGCACAGTGTTAGTGAAAAAGTTAGAGGGGCTCCGATGATGTTTACAAGTGTATGAATCACTTAGTGTAAATTCATGTTTTGAATTGAAGCATTATACATAGTACAACTTTCCTGGAGTTAGTAGTTTCAGAAACATTGAATTTCCTCATTTTTCTCCCCAATTAATTAGGGCCTTTAAAAAAAATTGGTTTTACTGGAAAAATGTCAATAGCTCAATTCCTAAATTCTCCATAGATACACTGCACACATGCCTCCCCTCCTCCCCCATTACCTCAATGAGAAAAGAAGAGAGGAAATCTGTAGCCTCACATCCATGTTGAACAGACAAAGTGGCAGAATATCACACTGTCAAAACACACTTGAAAGCTTTTGTGGCACATGAGCAATTGCCCAATAGTACAATCTGGAATATCTCTGACAAAATGATCCCCTCAAACACAGTTCCACATATCCCTTCCAGTTTCTTGTGGAGACATCAACTTGTGCACAAGAACATCAACACCATCTCATTGCCAATAATATTAAATACTGTTGACTGACATAAAAGAATCAGCGTGAACACCTGCCGTTTGTGAAACCACAAGTGGAAATTAATGACTGTCTTATTCTCCAAGCCATAACCAGATTTGAAACAAGACAAAACAACGTAGGTGTGCTTCCAGTGGGGTTCCGCAGGGATCGGTTCTTGGCCTCACAGTATTTAACACTTTTTTTAATGACCTGGAATAAAATATAAAATCATCACTGATAAAGTTTACAGATGATTGAAATTCAGGGAGTGCTAAATAATGAAGATGACAGGTCAATGATAAAGAGCTATCTCTGTTGCTTGATAAACTGGGAGTAAGCAAACTATATGTGTTGTTATATGGCTAACTGTATACCTTCAGTAACAAAGAATACAAGCCACAATGGGAGTCTCTTTCCTGGAAAGCAGTGACTCTGAAAAAGATTTAGGGGTCATGGTGGAGAATCAGCTGAACATGATCTCCCAGTGCAATGCTGTGGCCAACTGGTCTAACATTCTAGCATGATGGACCTCAATCTGTTTAGTTTAACAAAGAGAATGTGAAGGGGTGACTTGATGACAATCTATAATTATCTCTATGGGGAACAAGTATTTAATAATGGGCTCTTCAGTCTAGCTGAGAAAGGTATAACACAATCCAATGGCTGGAAATTGAAGCTAGACAAATTTTTAACAAGTGAGAGTAATTAATCATTGGAAAAACTTAGCAAGCATCATGGTAGATTCTCTGTCACTGACTATTTTAAATTAAGATTGGATATTTTTCTAAAAGATCTGCTCTAGGAATTATTTTGGGGAAGTTCTATGGCCTGTGTTGTACAGGAGGTCAGACTACATGATCATAATGGCCCCTTCCGGTCTTGGAATCTGTGAATCGTGAAGGGGTTCTGAAAAATCTAAGAACCCCAGACGATGCCATAGCAGCCCCAATACAACCTTCTCAACAGCTGTTCCTAAATGGAAGATTAGCGGGTGATGAGCCTGTTAGCGTCATTTGACTGCTAACTGGGCACAGGCCTATAAATTACTCATTTGAGGAAAGCTGATATATTGCCTTCCTGAAAGGAAACATTGGACAGTCTCTCCAATAAAGGACCCAATATCTCTTTGTTACAATGACTGTTGTTGTAAATCACAATCTGAATCTTACCCAGTCTAGAAACACAGAGAGCAGATGATGTTACCTTAGTACCTCTCCCACCAAATAAATATCTGCTGCCAAGGATATAGCCAATCCAGTCAGCATCCAATCAATTTTGTGTACTAAGTAGACTGAAGACTACTCATAGTGGGAAAGACTACTCACCTCTGCTTCCAAGTAAAGACAGCCCAAGTTCACCAAACTCTACCATTTAAAAAAAAAAAAAAGGGTGGCTAGATTTTATTATGAGACACTGTTTACTATTGCATAAGATTTTATGAGTGATCTGGCATTAAGTGCTGTGGATTCTGTTAGTGATCAAGCGTAGGGGAGATTTGATGCTAGTACTTCAATGCTTGTACAGAGGGAACATTGCAAGTGTCATTCCTTCAGCAGGAGAGTTCTTCAGGTTAAGCATGTATAGCCTACTATTACGTGGTAGGCTGTAGGCATCCAAGTGACTATATCTGAAGCTTAGGTGATAAAAGCTAAGCACATATGAAAAGGCTGCCCCCCTTGATCCTCTGTACATTTATAGTAAAACTTTAGATTTAGGCAGATATACGTAGTGGGCATTCTTCAGTCTCGAGAGATATACATCATTACTAAAGACCATCTGAACAGGATTAATTTTAAAATGAGGCGCACTTTCCATAACCACATGAATAGAGATATTTCAACCTGCCTAATAAGAGTATACTTACAGGTCAGGAGACTGGGCAGTGCTATAGAAAGGTTTTATAATGAAAATCTATTTCATAACAAATAACTGAAGGAGAACAGAGGCAGGTAAAAATAGTAGCTGTAATTCCACATGCTTGCAATAAAAATCAGTTAAGCAGGAACTTAAAAGCATCAGTGCATAATATTTTTAAGAAATACTACACAAGCTTTGACTGTCACAAGATATGGTACAGTATACCAGCAGCATCTCTGCCAAAAAAGAATTAGTGAGTGGTTCAGCAATAGCTAAGTTGTTTATAATGTCTGATAAAGGTATATTTCCTGGTTAGCTCTGATTGCTTTGCCATGAAATGTAGAACCCTTATCTGAAAGTCCTGAGGCAGACAAAAATAGGGATTTTTTGCCTGTGTCAGGACTATAGTTTTAGGTTCAAAGTAGTGTCATGCAAACTGCATTTTGTGGTATATTCTTGTGTTTTTCCATTATCCCTTTCTGCTAGAGGAGATCTTGGGCCTGATCTCAGCATCAGACCTTTAGCAGCATATTACATGTTACAAAGGTTTAGGAAATGCAAGTAATTTTTGAAGTTACAATGCCATGCTCTGATTTGGTAGTATTTTACATCCTCATTTCATGGGGTTAATGGCTACATCAGATGCAAGACAGTGGAGAGTCAGGTCATTCGTTTCTTGTATCCTCTGCAGTATTAAAAATAAATAAAAGGCCAAACTCTGCTCTCTTAATATATCTAAGTGGGTCATCTTTGTCCAATAATAATTGAAATTATCAGGTTCAGCTGACCTCTGCTCAGTTCAGGAGCCCAAAAGAAAGAATGCAAACGTGGCTTTTCACAACCTATTGCCCTTCTCTCCTACCTCAGAGAGGGGAGTATAATAAAATTAAGGACACGCTTAAGTGAATAGGGATGGACTTAAGTACATACATAAAGGCTTTGCTGAATCAGAACCTGATTGAGTAAAGTCTTGAGGGATATTATGTAAGTCATAAAAAGTGAAAGCACATCACAATGTAGTTTAATTTAGTTTATTTAGGGAGCATGTTCAGCTAACCTAGTTTATAAAAAAAAAAAAAAGAGTAGTATATCCAGTCTCTGATGAAAATCATAGTTAGTTTTTACTGGAACAGAGTGATCCTGATATGTTTGAATAGGGAAAGTATAAACATTTGGTACTACCAAACTCCCCTCACCTTACAATGATAGAATACAGGTAGTCTCATCAAGCACTCCACTGTGTTTCCTTTCCAACTATATCGTCCTGCTACTATTGTGCAGAGAGAGGATGGTCAGTAGACAAAGGCATGACTAGAAGACTAAGCAGGAAGTTAGAAAAGAGATTAAAGCATATGCATTTGATATAAATATTATAGTTTTAAAGAGACATCTAGATCAATATCTGCCATATTTCATTAACTTACTTGATAAAGTGAACACAATATATTCAGAGAATGCTGAATGGAATTTTCAGTTCATTCTCTCTGATTTATTATGACAGAATAGGTAGGGTGATTTTCTCCCCCTCCAAGTTCTTTATATTTCTTCCAATAAAAATGGATATAACTTCTCCAACAATAAACAGCCAAGATGTTTGCATTTCATATTGGCTTCTCCGGGGGAGGCACAAGTAAAGAGAAAGGAGATGTGTTTTGCAGAATCTTGTTCGGGATGGAGCTGTTTTCATTTACAGTGCAGTTTACATGGATTAACTGTGTGTTCTTAATTATCTCACTTCAGGAATCTGGATGTTTTAGTTATCCTCTTTCTTTGCCTTAACCCACTGTACATTTGGTGATAATGGTACTGGTTTAAGGACCTTTTATCAGAATTTTAACTTATTTTGTAAGGAACCAGTGCCTCTCTAAAAGATAATATAACCAAGTGAACAAATATACACAAGTGAACAAATTTCATCCCTGATCATGCAAAGGGATTCACCCATGCAGAGCCCTATCGTTCTGTAATGTATACTATTTTTATAATGCTAATAATAATTTTGAGATTGAAAATTCTGAGGAAATGAGAGGTGGTGAATTAGGCTATGTCCTTGTGAAAACAATGGACTCCCAGAGGCATACAGAATCTGTGTAAAGGGAGTCTATAGCTCTAGCTGCTTGGCTCCTTCAGCCTCCAAGTAAGCCTTTGCTCTTTCCACTACTTCCGCCCCCAGAAGACTGCCAAAATTGCTTCATCCAAGTTTGAACTCCCACAGGCAGAACCTGCAAGAACTGCTCTAAAATAAGGTCCATGGCTTTCCCCAGAGAGTTTGTCTCCAGAGTCTGCCACTGATCAGCCAGGTCCTGCAACCTCTGGGCTACCACATAGGGTTGTGCTCCCCATGGAAATGGTTCAATGTGGAACTTATGACAGTATGCTTCTGGTGTAAGTCCTAATCTATCTAATGTGGCTGCTTTCAATTCAGGGTACAAATTTGACTGTGGGCCACTCAGAGCTCTATAACCAGCTTGAGCCTCCCCAATGAGAAATGGTGTTATGCCAGCTGTGCAAGTGGAATCTTCCAAGCCTGCCACACAGGCGGCCCACTCAAAGACTCAGAGAAAGACCTCAGCATTGTTCTCAGGCCCAACTTTCCCAACACCAGGACAGGCCTGCCCTGTCCTAGTATTGGAAATATCTCTAGTTGCTGTAAAAACTGCTCCAGTTGTTAATGTTGAGACTCCTGATACTGCTGCTGGGTGGCAAACTGTACCTCAGACTGTTTTTGTTGACTTTTCAAAAGTTGCAGGAGGAGCGTCTGAGTCTTGCTGCCTTCTGTGAACAAGCGGACAATGTCCTCCTTCTCCATTGACTATTACTCTTTCAGTTTCCATTTCCCTCCTGGGTGGGCGGAGGTCACGAATCCTGCCAAGTACACCAATTGCAGAGGAGCTGCCTCCTGCTGAGTGCCCCTTTGCAGGCACCCTTCCCCAGTTATCCCCCTCTTGCAGGGCCTGTAAGAACTCCATGCAGTCTCTTGTGGCTAACAGTGCCTCCACCTGGGGCTGGTTTAATAACAGGAATGGCTCAAACAATCCTCCGAGTCCCAAAATAAAGCCCATGACCATAGCACAAACGTTCATACTTAGCCCTGGTTCTTCTGTCACACACAGACTTCTTTGATCCCAGTCTGCTCCACCCAAAGCCACCAGTCCCAGTCCTCTGGCCCTGACTTCCTTCTCCTGTCAGCTCCACCCTGCAGCTTCCTGCTGCTCTGTATAAGGAAGCCCCTCATGCAACCCAGGGTTGGCTAGCCTCAGCCCTCCAGCCCTTATGGGGCAAGCCACCTTGTTACAGATCCTTTTGCAGGACAAGGACCTCACATGCTATGAAATTACATTGATTTATTAGAGCAGTTTCATCATTGGTCTAATTCCACTGAAGACATTGATATTACAGAAATAGGATGAATTTAATCTCCATGAACACTTAACAATAACACAGATATCTGAAATATTCAACCCACCCTTGTTTCTTTTTCAAAACTGTAAAGAATCAAAATAATTCATTAAATTAATATTATGAGAAATGATATCAAAGCTTTAATTCAACCTTTAATTCAGGTTAAAAATCATGGCCCAAATTCTGGAATGCATCTGAGTTATCACAAGGAAAGTTGAAATCTGACTGTTACTTATAAAATAATTCTTTACTTGTGTTACTAATTGTTGAAAGGAAAATAGTGCTTAAAATCTAATTTACTTTTGACCCATTTATGATGGTGTTTTACATTTCTGTGTTACTCAAAGAAATTTTATCGCTCCGTTTATATAGCCAGGTTCAGTGCCTTGTTCTAATGCACTAGCCAGTGCTCTCCTTTTATAATCTGATTCACTCAGACCCACATGGTATCCCTTTCCAGATGCTGCATGAGTGGTAGCATCTACCAGTGTAGATGAAATTGCAGGATCAGGACCTATAACATAGTGCTATAGTGCTTGAGTTTTTAGCACTGCAAGGTGAATTTTTAAATTGGGAAATTTTTAAAGTGGGAAACTTTTCCACTGAAACTTGAAAGTATAATACGACAAAGTAATTTTGATTAATACTGTGTTAGATTTTGGCACTTTTTTTAAACCAAAGCCTATATTTCAGACTAAATTTCTTGTAATGCATCTTAAAGCATACTCCCATCAAAGCAAGTCTGTTAGCCCAGATTCTGAATTACTACAACGTTATTTTACTATCAATCAATTCTAACTGAATTCAAAACACTTTCAATATGTTGGCTTTTTAAAAAATTTTACTGTATGGAAAAAATGGGTGGTGTAGGGAAAGGAAATGATTATAGGCACAGAAAGAGGAAGCTGTAAATCTTCAAATCAGATATAGGACAGATTGGAACAATATGGGTTTTTCCAATGTTTCTAAGATAATGTACCTAATAACTCTCCTTGGGCAAGAAGGCAATCTGTTTTCAATCAATCTCTCTCCTAAGCAAAAAAATATCACTTATGTTAAAGGGAG
The DNA here is from genome assembly GCF_013100865.1 of Trachemys scripta elegans. Taxonomy (NCBI): domain Eukaryota; kingdom Metazoa; phylum Chordata; order Testudines; family Emydidae; genus Trachemys; species Trachemys scripta. The sequence goes on along the minus strand of NC_048304.1, from coordinate 65,064,199 downwards.
ATTTTTAGTTATTTATTTATTTATTCTGAAACCAGAAGATTCCCTATCCCAATTGCTCTGAATTGTATCTGACAACTAGTACAATATAAGAAAAAGCAAAGATGCAAGGGACAGATAATGAACTTGTGTGTGTAAGGAATAAATAGTTCCAATGCATTCTGCCACCTTTGCATGATCCCTGTCCTTGTGCTAACATACAAGAAATCTATGTTCCTGTTTCTCCACTGCCTTGAGCCTTATGTACTACTATACACCAGGGTAAAGTGGGTGTAAAATGCTACTGAATCAGAATTTTGACACTTTATGCATGACCGTCCGACCTGCAAAGCAATTGAGAATCTAAACTAATTCCTGAGTTTCTGCTGTAGTAGTCCACCTCCATATTGCAACCAAGTTGGCTGATGGCTTTACAGCCAGTATCTGGTCTTCAGTTTGCTCTTATAAAATGTGAAAGCTAATTAAAAACCTAAAAAGTTACTGTTCTATGAGTTAAAGTATGTCTTCAGTCCCACCTTTCATCCAGGAAGGAAATGTCTTCTTTGTGTGCAAGAACTCAATATTGTTCTATGGAATTGCCTCTGGAAGTCTTTGCAGAGCAAGTGGAATCTGAAGTGTTAAGGACTGTAAAAAGCAATAATAAAATGCAGTTACTTAAACAAAGAGATTTTCCTGTTACCATAAATATTATACCAATTAAACAAGATAAAAAATGCAACTCCTAAATAGGTATGGGCAAATAACTCCTACTTACTGTGACTTTTAGGATCAAAATTACTTATTTTTTGCCATTACAGCTCTACCCCGACATAACGCTGTCCTCGGGAGCCAAAAAATCTTACCACATTATAGGTGAAACCGCATTATATCGAACTTGCTTTGATCCGCCAGAGCGCGCAGCCCCACCCCCCTGGAGCGCTGCTTTACCGCGTTATATCCGAATTTGTGTTATATCGGGTTGCGTTATATCGGGATAGAGGTGTATTTTTCATTTTCTCGTGCCTTTGCAATTCCGGGTGCTTTTGGGGAATAGCTGCAGGAAGAGTGCCGGAATACCACAAGAAAAATACGTCTTCCAAAGCTGTTACTTCAATTTGGCAGACTCAGGATGTTCAGAATTTACATATAATGTTCTCTTAAGCATCAGGAATGAATGTATCCAAACATAACCTCTGAAACTTTTGAAGTTTGCTCATCACAAATTTGTAAGTTTTTTACTTATGAACTAGGGTCACCCAGATATTACATGGTGGAAAGTCAGACTTGAGGTGATTTGCGAGGCGTAATTCATCTGTGACTCTTGCAAAGCTAACCTATGCAGCCTCAAAAGTGGCTAGGAAAGGGGTCAGGCTAAAGCAACCATGGATTGCTATTTAAAGCTGCCCTTCACTGGCAGAACCCCCAAAGAAAAGCAGCAGTACAAACACCACATGGCAAATTTTGGAACAAAACCTTTGTGACAAGCTGTTGTGGGATTTACAAAACAGAGCATAGGCAGAATGGGAGAGATGAGTCTTCCCCATTTACAGGCAGTCAGCTGACCACATCCCCAGCATTGCTGCCAGAACTGCCAATCATGGGGTCTTGCAAACGTAGGTGGGACCAATAAGAAAATCAAGCCCAACTATTAAGGAAGGAGAATAGAGAGCGATAGGGAGGCAGAAAGGCCTGGGAGAGGGGAGGGGCTACAGCCCCATTCCAAGCTGCCTCTAAATAATCTGAGAGGGAGGCAAAGACTGCAAGCCCTGAATTTAGGGGTTTATAGACTCATTTTATGTTAAGTTGATAGAAACCAGTTAGATAAGCTGAGAGGGAGATATGATTGTTCTCTATATATACATTAGAGCAGCAGTTCTCAATTGGGGGTCCGTGACCCTGTGGGGGTCCGTGAGTCCTTTCAGGGGAGCCGCAGAGCCCCATGGCTGAAACCCTGTGCCCCGAACCCCAGCACTGAAGACGGGAGCAGTGCAGGGCTGAAGCCTACCTGCCCCCCCCAAAGCTGGGAGCAGCGCCGGGCTGAAGCTGGTCAACACCCCCCTGCCACCTCCGAAGCTGGGAGTTGCGGGCAGCTGAAGCCGGCTGACCCCGTCCCGAAGCCAGGAGCAGCAGAGGGCTGAATCTGAGAGCCCCAGCACCCCCTGCCCCACCTGCACCCTGAACTACTCCCCTGCCCATACACAGCCCCTAGCTACTCCTTCCCTGCACCCTGAGCAGTTTTCAAACTTTTTGAACTGTGTCTCCCCTTTGAATTATATTTTTGGTTGCATCCCCAAACAGTCTAGTCAGGCTGGGTGGCCTCCTGAGTGAATCGGGGTGGAGGTGGTGCTCCCTCCGGGGACCCTGCTGTGCAGAGCTGACTCGAGCCCTGCCAGTCCTTGCCCCCGCAAAATAGAAGTAAAACCATGCCTATGCCCAAGGGTGTCCTCCACCCCCCCAGCCCAGAGCCCTGAGTTCCCCCCACCCCTGCTGGGCCATGGCATTTTTATAGCATGTGAGGGGGGCCTCAGCAAGAAAAAGATTGAGAACCCCTGCATTAGAGGGATAAATAGAGGGAGGGAGAGGAGTTATTTAAGTTAAGTGGTCATGTGGACACAAGAACAAATGGATATAAACTAGACATCAACAAGTTTAGGCTTGAAATTAGACAAGGGTATCTAACCATCAGAGGAGTGAAGTTCTGGAACAGCCTCCAGAGAGGAGGAGTGGGGGCAAAAAAACCCAACTGGCTTTAAGAATGAGCTTGATAAGTTTGTGTGAAGAGACTGCCTACAATGGCATGGAGCCAGTCTGCAACTGCTAGCAGCAAATATCTCCAATGGTTGGTGAGGGATACTAGATGCGGAGATGATTTGAAGACTTCAGTGACTCAGTGAGAGGTTATGGGTCTATTACAGGAGTAGATGGATGAGGTTCTGTGGTCTGCGAAGTTCAGGAGATCAGACTAGGTGATCATGATGGTCCCTTCTGGTCTTAAAGTCTGTGACTGCCCCAAAAGCAATAGACAACATGGTACCAGAAGTGGAGTTGAGTTTAACTGTCCCTGTAAAAAAGGGAAGCCCCCCCCCCCCCCCCAACAAACTTCACATTTTTTGTTTTTGCTGATATATATGTAAGAGAATTATGGAGGTGAATCAGCTTCTACAATGGCTGGTTGATTCAGAAGCACAGCAAAAACATAGGCAGCAACAACTGTTTGAACAGATGGCATTGCACCAACAACAGTTACAGCAAATGGTGTACCTCATGCTGGCTACTACTCCTGATGGTGTTGCTACTATAAAGAATGCATGTCCTGTTCTTCAGGGGACTGTGACATATCCCCAGATGATGACCTGGAGTCATTCTTGGTAATTTTTAAAAGGTTTTCACAGTCTCTCATGGCCCTCAGCCCAGTGGGCAATCTGGCTTGCTCCACTCCTCATTGGGGAAGCCCAGGCAACATACTGGGGACTTAACACAGCAGCCTAGGACTATGAATAGGTGAAGGCTGCCATATTGGACTGTGAAGAAATCTACCATCAGCAGTTCCATCATGAGCAGTATCACACCCCACCTCCTCAAAAACATGGCCATGGATGATCGCCCAAAGGCTAAAGGACTTTTGCTGGTGTTTGTTAACGCCAGAGTCTCAAATGGAATCCTAGGTAGCAGTACTCATAGTTATGGAGCAGTTTGTACAGATTCCTCCACTGGCAGAGGAAGATTGGGTTTGCAGTCAGTGATCAGTAACCCTAGCAGATGCAACCCATAGGCCCTCTTGTGGAGAACTATATGGCTTCTCACACCATCCAGTGGCCCTCTGCTGCAGAAGTACCCACACCATGTATACTGAAGAAAGAAACTGAGTAACCATAGGTGGGGGTGGCCCATATTGGGTAAACCCAAGAAAATCCAAAGAGTTGGCTGATTGTCGGGCAGCATAGGTAACTAGCATTCCTCTCAGGGTCCATGGGTAAGTTTCCCCTGAAACAGCAGGGTCTATGACTTTAAATGCCCTGTCCAGCCCCCTGCCCCACATCAACACAGGAACAAGTGCCCAGAGAAGTTCAGAAAGAGGACAAAGTCACTAGAAAGACAAGGGATAGACTTGATAGTTTTACTCCTATGGAGAACAGGCACATGGGTTTTGTGACTGCCTCTAGATGAAGTGTAATTTTGGGCAGGTCTGGACAGGAGAGAATAGGGCCCAGAAAAAAGCCCTATGGAAACTCACAATATCAGAGGTGAATGGCCAACAAACACTGGCCCTTGTAGAGTTGGGGTGTGACCATACATTTGTATGGGAGTGGAAACTGGAACAGTAGGGAAGCTGGCAAAGGGGGAAATCCCCATTAAATGCACGCTTGGAGATATTCTTGGGTATCCCAGCATGACAGTAAAATTGACTGTTGATGGGAACAAAGGCGAAATGAAAGTATGTGTGTCTCCGGATCTCCTTCCCAGTGATATTAGGCCAAGACTGGACTTATTTCCTTGAACTATTACAGAAGCTTCCCTTAGCACAGGAGTCTGAGGATGACATTCCAAAAGAAATGTTAGGGATCCTGTTCCATTTTAAGGACTCTGACCTACTTCCCTCCCAGCCTAGAAGGAAAAAGTTCTGGAGAGAGAAGTGGATTGAAAGGAAAGAGCAGAGAGAGGTGGCCCCCCTCCATAGACATAATGGAGACCACAGACTCTATGGTTGATCCAGGCAATTCAGAAGATTCCAAGGAAAGGCCTTCCATGGCCCAACATGAAACACCCCCTCAGCAACTGGACTCAAAGAAGCTAACAGACTTCACAGATTTCCATGTGGAGCAAAAAACCAACAAGACTTTGAGATGGGTCTTCAAACAAGTAGCAGCGATAGACGATGAGAAGGTGGACCCCCCCGAAGGCTGAATAGTACCCTTATTTTGCCATTAAGACAGATTTATTCTATTGCATAGACCAGGACAGGCAGACACAAGAGATACAGATGCAGTTACTAGTGCCCCAGTATATCATTGCAAGATCCTGCATTTTACACACCCAATCCCATGTTCAGGACACCTTGGGAAAAATAAGACCCTCTCTAGAATCCTGGCCTGATGCTTTTGGCCAGGGGTCCTTAAACAAGCCAAGAATTTCTGTGCACCCTGCCCCGAATGCCAATTAATGGCCCCCCCCCAAGAGTGTTCCATTGGTTTCATTAATATCCTTTCTCTGGGTGGAGACCCACTTTGAATGAATAGGAATCAACTTTATAGGCCCCCTAGAGAAGAGTGCCTCCGGAAACAACATGATAACAAGTACATTCTGTACATGACCTGATACCCAAAAGCTATGTGACTCCGGTCAGGAAATGCCAAGACTGTCACTAATGAGCTACTGAAGGTCTTTGTGTGGGTAGGGATTCCCAAAGAGATCCTGACAGACCAGGGAACAAATTCCATGATGAGATCGTTCTGTGGCCTGCTGAAAATCTAAGCATTATGCATATCACTGTACCATCCACAGATGGATGGTCTAGTGGAAAAATGTAATGAGATGCTAAAGAGAATGCTCAAGAAATTCATTACCCAGGACCCTCAACATTGAAACCAAGTACTTCCAGCCCTACTCTTCACCAAAATATGTTTGGGAAGAATCAACATGACTTTTGTAAAGGGAAATCACACCTCACCAATCTATTAGAATTCTTTGAGGGTGTCAACAAATGTGAGGACAAAGGTGATCTAATGGATTTAGTGTAGTTCCACTTTCAGAAAACCTTGGCAAAGTCTGTCACCAAAGGCTATTAAGCAAAGTAAGGAATAAGGGTAAGAGGGAAGGTCCTCTCATGGATCAGTAATGGGTTAAAAGCTAGGAAACAAAGGGTATGAATAAATAGTCAGTTTTCACAGTGGAGAGAGGTGAATAATGAGAGTCCCCCAAGGTTCTGTGCTGGAGCCAATGCTGTTCAATATATTCATAAATGATCTGAAAAAAAGGGTAAACAATGAAGAGACTGGGCAGCAAAATGACAGATGAAATTCAGTGTTGATAAGGGCAAAGTAATGTACATTAGAAAACATAATCCCAACTATACATACAAAATGATGGGGTCTAAATTAAGCTGTTACCACTCAATAAAGAGATCTTGGTGTCGCCATGGATAGTTCTCTGAAAACATCTGCTCAATGTGCAGTGTCAGTCAAGACAAGAACCAATGGGCTTAAATTGCAGCAAGGGAGGTTTAGGTGGGACATTAGGAAAAATTTCCTAATTGTCAGGGTGGCTAAGCACTGGAATAAATTGCCTAGGGAGGTTGTGGAATCTCCACCATTGGAGATTTTTAAGAGCATGTTAGACAAACACCTGTGAGGGATGGTCTAGATGATACTTAGTCCTGCCATGAGTTCAGGGGACTGGACTAGATGACCTTCCAGTCAGCTGAACCTTCATCTGCACCCGGCAAACACTGGGCAAAGCTGAAGGATGCTGCAGCCAAGAAGTTGTTTGCAGCTCCCCAATCAGTGACAATTTCTACACCAGCCCTGGCTCCAACACAGAGGCTGCTATAAACTGCCAGGATGTGAAGGCCCCACAGGGCAGCTCAAGTCTCTTTTTGCACCAAAAATGGGTCAAATATTTGGTTTATTGTATTTGTTACTTATTGCATGCTGATACAGTGCTTGGTACCTTATGGAACAGGGGAGAAAGTTTTTGTTTCCTGCTTTGAGGAGTTCACCATCTGAGAGTCCAGTGCTTCATCCATTTCTACCAAACATGTAGATCATGATGTGATGAAATCCTATTGAAGCTAGAGCAGCCACTCGCGGTAGCAAGCACTGCACCTGGCAAATAAGTATTTGTAGTACCAGGTCTTAATTAGACATAGTACAGCCTAAATATAATTGTATATAAACCATTGGAAATTGAAGAAAAAAACCAGTCTGTGATTTTTGTTGTTTATTTTCTAATACTCCATTCGCTCATGACTTGGTGGGTTGTCATTGAAAGGCCAGATAAGAAGTGTTTGAGATAATTGTCTTCCTAAATGCAGATCTAAAGTCTTATGCTAATGTATTTGTAAAAACAAAGTGGTAATAGTAAAGCAGTCCCCTAGGGTGTGCTGGATTAGTATAATACTTCATTGTGCTTTGCTTTCCTAGTCACTACCTGCACCACTGCAAAAGTAGTAGTACATGATGGTGATATTATTAACTGCATCATGCATATTATTGATTTATTTTTTGTTCTGCATCATTATCCTTTCACCAATGAGTTCATTGCATTATTTTCATATACTTAGTCAAGCACCAAATTATGAAGCAAGGACTGGCTCCCATAATAGTCCCTTATGGTACATTACATAAGCGATTATTGCTGCTACCTATTATTTGTTGCTTCCAGCCAATGAGGTTTCTGCATTAATGGAATGCGCACAGAACAATTATGAAATAGGTAAGACTTGGGCAGTTTAAATTTAGCCCTTGAAATTACTTTGCTTCTTTTTGGCCACCTGCTGGCAGCTCAGATGCCAGCCAACAAATAAATTGTGCCTTTGTTGCAATCAGCATATAGACTCAATCAGCTGTAATGAGGTCAGATTACCGAATGACTCTTTGCTACCTTAATAATTAAATTGAATCCACACTTCTACTGCCCTCTCTTTCCCTGACAGCTGCAAGAAATGTGGCAAGGAACAACAGTAGCAATGGAAGTACCGTAAACACCAGCACCTCCCATGTACTCATCTGACTAATGAAAGCCATGCTTTTGTCTGTGTTGTGGTAGAAACACTGAGCCACTGTACAGCATGCTAACACAAGTACTTGGACAATACTTTATAATAAGTGGCTTAACAATCCATTAAGCAAGGAAGCAAAGAAAGGACACAACTTTAGACATTTCACTCGGCGTGTAAGAAATCAATATATAGAAGTGGACACCGTTTCTGTGTTGCATATTTGGGTTCTTCCCTTTGACCCTGCTGGAAATTGCATGGAGCATAAGTGTGATAGCACTCTCTGTACGGACTCTGGTTTTTGGGGGTGTTCCATTGCATTGCAGAATTTAAAAATGTCCACTTATTGTAAAAGGCTCCTGCTGTAGGACTTATGGTAGAAAATGCAAGATTTCTCTTTTTATTGCTTATGGCCCATAACATGTCAAGCTTCTCACTGGCTTCACTGATGTAACCAGTAAAATAAGTAGAATCATTTCAGGGAGATTCGTTGTCTTATTACATGATAAGCTTTATGTCATAAACAAAAAATTAAATAGTAAATCTTAGGAGAGGAGGTGGAAGGAGAAATATGACTCTGAAAGGGACTGGATAATACAGCATATAAGTGTATAAATAAATAATAATATTTATTGTTAAATGCTTAAAAACACTTGGCCAAATGGTTTTGCTTGTAATAGTCTTTTGCAGCTTCAGGTGAGAGCCCATATGTATTTTCAATGTCAAAGTACCTTCTAGTATTGATGGTTTCCTTCGATGACTTCAGGGAATAGGTTTTAAAGAAGCATCAGGAAGAATGCTTCCCTTTTCAGCCAACAGCTCATTTTACCCTTTTTGTTTGCATGCTTGTTTGTTAGTTTTCCCTCAAAAGTAACTGTAAGTTTTCTGTCACAGGCACATAGTTGTCTGTGGTCACATAACACTTGAAAGTGTGTCCAACTTCCTGAAGGACTTCCTGCACAAGGACAGAGATGATGTGAACGTGGAAATCGTCTTTCTGCATAAGTGAGTAATCTTTCCAACCAAAACCTTTCTTGCTGATCAAACAGGTCTGAATGTGTCCTAAAGACTCCTTGGAGTCGGTGTTGTTTTGAGGGTAGAGCAGGGGATGATGAGACTGTTAGGGTCAAACTTATTCGGTGAAGTTAGACCAGAGATATATTTGACCCGTTGGGTGAAATCCCGTCCCCTTTGAAATTAATGGCCAATTAATGGATGTCAATTTGTGATGCTTCCACTAGCTTTTTATAAGTCTAAAGTCGGGATTTAAGGAGTCTTACTCCTATTGAATTTCAGTGGGATTTAGGTGCCCGACTCTCATAAACTCTTTTTGACATTATCAGTCAAAATCTCTTTGAGTCTTGCTTTTCCCCTGTGTGAAATGTTAACATACTTACCTAACATACAGCACAAACCAAACATGTATATAGGTGTGAACTACTATCTCTCCAGTTTATCATGATGACACAAAGGCCAAGATTGCATTATGAAGCCACATATTGCTAAAAGAAGAACAGGAGTACTTGTGGCACCTTAGAGACTAACAAATTTATTAGAGCATAAGCTTTCGTGGACTACAGCCCACTTTGCTGTTACAGTTTAAAAAGCCTTATTTCATCTTCCAATGAAGCTTTTTTAAGTGTGTAGTATCAATTCATGAATACTTCCCAGTCTTGCTGTCAGATGCTATTCTTCATTGATTGCACATTATCTGGTAGTTCATTGCAATATATTTTGTTAGATTACTGAGGCCTAAAAATCAGTTTCTAAATATTTGTATCCATTATTAATCTAAATCAGTGTCTTTCCTAGGGCAGGCTCAATATCTTTTTATAAGAAAGTCTCAAGAACCTCCAGGCAGTTGCACCAAAAATTTTCATTTCTTTTCTGCTCAATGGGCCCAAATTCTGCCATCAGGTGCACAAAAGATCTCACATTGACTTAATTTGGAACCATATGCATCAAAGGGTGATATTTGACCCTAACTGATTTTAGTTAAGCCGGCATTCGTCTGGTATACAATTGCTAGATTGTTCAATAGGTGTTTGTGTTGTGCTGCATCCTAGAGCAAGTGGAAACAAGTCAGCACGGAAGAAAAAAGGAACAGAATGGCCCTGCCTTGTTAGTTAAAACTTGACACTTTAAAAAAATAAAATAAAACAAAGCTTCCTACCATTCTCAAAATAATGCTTCTGCAGAAGAGGAGGTCTGACCAAGTATATTTTATACATGCAGTTAATAAATTAAGGAAGCAAATGCTGTACAAAGAATGAGAAGCCTTGATCTAATAGGAGGTAGAAGAGAAATAGTTTAAATAAATTTCAAATAAATTAAATAATTAGGGAATGATAATTAATGAAGGATAATGAATTAAATACATATATCTGAATTTTTGAAAAAATAAATACCATGACAGATCAGATCATCCCTGGTTATCCTGATTTGAACAGCGTATTTGCCAACATTGAAAAACTAATGGAATGTTGAGAAATAAATCTTGTTTTCCTATTGGTTACCACAATTGTTCCCACCTACTAGCATACTTAATAGTACTTGAAGCCACTGGACTTTAGACTTGTGCTCCTTATATTAAAGAAAAACTCAATAGTTTGTCACTAGGTTAATAGATCAGTATATTTTAAAGAGTGCATGACACTCAGAAATAAGAAATAATATTCAACACATATTAATAAATACTGCAGAAGTTTTCTTTGGCCCTGGATAGTAGTTCTAAGTGTAGTTTATGGAGATTAATTTCTATCATGCAGTCTATGGGGAAAAACATGTTAGGAATGCCCATTCATAGGTATGTGTATTATCTATCTTCATCTCCAACTTTTATCTCACAACTCTCTAACAGTTGCAAGCTAAATTACAGTAAAACTGTGTTTTCTGATTCTAACGACATATTTCAAATATGTGCTGAAACTTACCCAAAGATGTGCATAACTGGCTGCTTTTCCAAACACAAACATCATGAAAGAGATTCTGCTGCATTTAATCTTCTCTTCAGGAGATTACAAACTTGCAGAAGCTGAATATATTTTACCAGTTTTATGTAAATTAACAGAAATAGCCCATTCCAATGACTTTGTTAAAAGATTGTTGGATTCTAAAATTTTGAAAAATGACTGGCATTATCCTGTAACAAGAAGTGCTCCATGGTACACTGATGTTTTCCACCACCCTTTTAGCTGCTCATAGAATCTGAACAGTTTGGAGAAGTTCAAGATGCACTCTGAATTGTAAAAATGAATGAGATGATGAGCACTGAATGATACAATCCATGTAGATCTATGAAATTGGGGCAGTCACCCCCAGGTATTGGGGCTCTCTGGTTTTACTGTATTAGACTATGACTGCTAGCAAAACAGCAGTACTACAAAAACAAAATGCTGTTGCACAGACATAGTGATGCTGCAAGCAGATAGAAACAGCAAATTGCTTTAAATTATTTAAAAATATATATTATCTGGTAACATTAGTGATCGTGTTCAAGTCATTTCCTGTCAGTTAACGACTGACTGGGCCACAACTTCTCCAGCCAGTCATTAGTTGCCTGGGAATGCCCTTCCCATCAGCAATTTTGCTTAAAGGTAGTTGCTGTTTGTCACTAGCATCCCATTACACATAATTCAACATCAAATTGGCATGTCTTAGGGAGAGGCTATTAGAAATAGCTATTTGCTTGAGAGAAATATGGTGTTAACTGTCTTTTCCTATCAGGAGCAGCATGCATTTCTAAGTGCCATGAGCTGTTTTTGAATGAGTGATATTAATGTATTTAACAGCAAGCAATGCACTTTCCTTCCTGTCAAACATAATGATTAAAAGGTTAAGAATCATTTGTGATAATTGGATAAAGGAAGTTGAAAATGCATAGAGTTGCTACCTGGCTGATTTTATAATATTGCCATTCAGTTGGAGTAATGGATACAGTTGATATCCCCTGGTAACTGCTCATGTTTTATTAGGGTAGTGGAACTTAATTTCCAAAGGGAATCTGGAGGTTCCAGCACAAAAAAAAGGTGTAACAAACTTGCATGCACAATTGCATATGCACTTTCAACAATAGTTTATAGAACTCTGGTAACTGCCCATGCACAGGATGGGTGACTAAGCAGTTACTACTCATTTGAGCATGCATTTGCAGTAAAAGCACACACAACTGCAAGTAAACATTTTTTTAATTTTTTTTGACGCTGTTTACCTGGCAAGTAAATGCTTGCTTTGTTACTAAGAGAGCTAGGTAGATGTGGGCCACATTTTTATAATGGATTACTTTTCATTTGACTACCTGCTTATGTGAAAATGACCGCTGGTCAAAAATAACATGACAAACTTATAATGAATGCACTTAGTAACCGTTAATACAATCTAGAGCAGTGGTTCCCAAACTTTAACAACCTGTGAACCCCTTTCACTAAAATGTCAGGTCTTGCGAACCCCCTCCTAAAAATGAACATTTCTAGGGATTTTCTCCTTTACCTGAGTATAAATTATAAAAGCAGTGATCTTGGAAATATAAAATTTGTTTTTATGACATGCTTATTATACACTATTTATTATTAAGTGTCCCTGGCCTCTGTTTGCCAGAAGCTGGGAATGAGCGACAGGGGATGGATCACTTGATGATTACCTGTTCTGTTCATTCCCTCTGGGGAACCTGGCACTGGCCACTGTCGGAAGACAGGACACTGGGCTAGATGGACCCTTGGTCTGACCCAGTAGGGCCATTCTTATGTTCGTATTTATCATTACCATATTTTTATTACATTATGAAAATGGCAACACTCTTTTGAGATCTCACTTTCATAGCGTGTATCACTTTGAATAAACCCATTAGAAGACAAGGCTCCTATGTTTCATCAAGGAATATCAGATGTGAAACAGCATGAAGGTATTTAAGAAGCCACTCAAAGAGTTCCTCCTACACAAGCATTCAGGTCTTGAGCAGTCCAGGCAAACAACGCACCTTACAACAAAGTTTAAACTTGTTCGTCATAATAATTTTAAAACCAATACTAGCTGCCTATTTAGTTTTAAAAACAGCAAAAAATATCCACCTCCCTTTCCATTTCTTATTAGGAGTCCTGAAGTTTAAATCTCCTCAGTGTGATAGATATGTTTGCTTTGATCTGCTTAGCTCTTGGAAGTCCAGGGGCTCCGGGCTGCTGACCCCGTGCTGCCCAGGGTCCCTAGGGACAGCTCTGTCTGCTATTAGGGAATTTTTTTCCAAGAACCCCCTGTAATATTTCGTGAACCCCCTGGGGGTTCACGAACCCCAGTTTGGGAACCACTGATCTAGAGGTATTATCAGGTCCTCTTGGTGGCTGTTAACCTACTGTATGAATTATACAGTCTGACTGTATGACTGGAATTACATCAAAGTGCAGGTAGATAACTGTGTGGTCTGGTCTGAGTGAGCAGCCCATACACTAGGCAGATTTTCCTTTCACTCAAATAATAAGCTGCTGCTTTTGCATCCTTTGGTCTTCAATTCACGTGCTGACAGGGACAAATTCCTAATGAAGCTGAGGAGATTTTAGGGCTCAGTATTGCTCTTGTATGTATGAATTGATGTTGCTAAGAGCACATCTTTGATGGACAATTTTGTTCCTATTTTCTAGGTTTGTTTGTGTTTCTTAATTAACCTGGGAGCAGTAGAGTTAATAAATAATGCTAGCTGCCAATATGGACCTTTTCTGTGCTGTTATTTATGATTCCTAGATCAAAGCTGTGCCAAGCAGTACGGACACTGCATCTATGTCAATGGGACAGAATAGTTACACATCAAAGAGTGTAAAGCACCTCACTGTGTTTGAATTGATGGGAGTTGCTGTCACGGTTCCATGAGTAGCTGCACCTCTGTCCCCTTTTCTGGTCTCTTTCAGTGCACTCCCTTCAGATGTTAGGCCTCATGCCTTTGTCTGTCCTTGGTGGAGTTCTCCAATTCTTCCTCTCTTAGATGGTCCCTGATCTACATTACCCTGCATGCCAACTGTGATTACTCAGCAGGCTTGACCAGGTTAGGCATCTGTGAGTCTTCCCTTTGGGAGCTTCTGACCAGTGGTTAATACAGGCCACTGGACAGCTTTCTCAAACCAAAGTATTATTTACTCTTAAAAGCAGGAGCAAAGCACAAGATAAGAGAAAACAGCTAACCCTGTAACCCTGACAGCTGCAACATTCAGGGAAGCTGGTCTTACCTCCGTTTGGTAGGCCACATTCACATGTAAGTGAAAGGAATGGAGCTTTGCTAATAGTAGGTGAGGCCCACTGTTTTCACCCCACAAGAAAAATATCAATGGAATTTCAAACAGTTTAAAAATGAATACAAGAGCGGGACAGAAACGTGCAAATTGATTTCTTGTTTGTTTTCCCCCCCAATGCAGTATCTCCCCTAACCTTGAGCTGGAAGCTCTTTTTAAACGACACTTCACTCAGGTGGAATTTTATCAGGGTTCAGTTCTCAATCCGCATGACCTGGCAAGAGTAAAGGTAATGATTCCGTTCATTCTTTATTTCTACTATCTGTCTTCTCTTAAATAAGCAGTTTCTAACTCCGATCCAACATCCACTGAAGTTAATGAGGATGTTTTAGTTGACTTTAATAGGAGAGGTCCTATGGTTGTTAATATTAATGTTTAACATTTTAGAACTTGATGTTATAAACATTATTGGCATGCTTGCAAAGGGACAATTAGAAAACATTTTTTCACCATTTTTCTATTGTCAGGTGTCCTGAAAAAGTAAATACAATTTGAGATATTTGCTAACCTATAATAAGATGGCTGTATTGGTTAAAGTACCATACTCCATGCTAAATAATTCTATCCTCTTAAAGCAAACCCTGAAGCTCAGAAGAGTAAAAGATACCAAACTTATATGCAGCATTACCCCATTTCGTGTCTTTCTAATGGGACGTGAACAAGCTTCTTAAATCATAAAGATCTTTGCCTAATGTTAAGCTGTTCTAGTGAGCAGAAATTAGGATTTTTGCCTGTTCTGGCTACAAAAGCTGTTCAGTCCATTTTTACACAACATACACTGAGCTGAGCTCTAATCATCAGCATAAAATGATGTCCTTGTAATGGCTATAAAATTCAGTCTTGTTATCTTCTCTCTTCCATCCCCTGCTTTACTGTGTGGGATTTGCCCAAATGTACTGAAAAAAAGTCATTTTGTTATATTTTAAATCTGCTGCTTTGTGCTAACTAGACTAAGATTGATGATTGTAAGTTTTGCAAGTAGATTAACTTGGCCCCTAAAATCAGTTATCTATTATTACACCTTTACCCCGATATAACACTGTCCTCGGGAGCCAAAAAATCTTACAGCATTATAGGTGAAACCGCTTTATATTGAACTTGCTTTGATCCACCAGAGTGCGCAGCCCCGCCCCCCCCAGAGCGCTGCTTTACCGCGTTATATCTAAATTCGTGTTATATCAGGTCGCGTTATACCGGGGTAGAGATGTATTTTTATTATGTTATTGCCCAAGGACCCAAACAGCAGCTCTGGCCCTGTTGTAATAGTCACTGTACAAACAACAGAAAGACAGTTCCTGGCCCTATGGGTTTAGGAGCCTGACCTGCAACATGGAGTTTTAAAACTTTGGCATTTAACCTGTTGGTGCTTCATTTTTGGTATCTCTGAAATAACATTAGTAATCGGTAGTAGTAATAACTAAAGTACTTACCTACAATGAGCACTGTAATGTTTAATATTTGGAAAGTGTTTTGAGAAGTTAAAGTGATCAGCTCCCTGTAAGTATTGGCACTGATATCATAAAGAGTCAGAATCTACATTTATACTCAGCAAAAGCTATAAACTGTTGTTCTTGCTTCTGGAGGAAGAAGCTGATTTCTTAGCAGCTGGTGGCTGTGAGAAGAAGTTGGAAACAAAGGTTTCTATTTATGTTTGCTTTATTTTTTCGGTGTCTCAGATAGAGTCAGCAGATGCATGCCTAATCCTTGCCAATAAATACTGCGCTGACCCAGATGCTGAAGATGCCTCCAATATTATGAGGTAACCTGAAGAGTTTTCGAATATGGTTGTCATTCTCGTTTCTGACTAGCAAATTGCTGGTGTCTAGGTGGACCATACCCACATCTGTTACAGTTGAAAACTTCTCACAGAATTGCTTCCAGAGACAGGGAATTAAACTGGCGGAGTGCACAGGATTGCCTCAATAGTGTGGAGATGGAAGAAGTATAAGATGGAAGGGCTGGCTTGGGTATAGTGTGTCCATGAGGGTGAAATGACGAAAGGAGGAAGTGCTAGCCCAGGTAACCAGCATAGGTCAGCTACAGATCTTTTTGCAGCCAGTACAACTTATGTGGCCTCACAAATTTTAATCTGGAGAATGAGGATAAAACGGATGCCCATATTAAAACTGCCTTTGTGTGCCCTGTACTTTCTACACGTTGCCAGCATCATAGGGACCTTAGTGTCCCAAACACATTATCCTGTGCATTGGGATCAAACATATTTTAGTTCAGAATCCAATATACAGATTATCTCTTCCTACTTGCAGTCTTTCCTTCAACAAATATCTTTATTGGTGTCCTTGCAAGGCAAGTCCAATTTTTCTTGGTATGAGTTCCTGTGCATTCCTCTCTGATCAATAAGGGGAATGATAGCATACAGGATTTGGTTTCACATGGTGGGGCTTTTTTGTTAGGGTTTTTTTTGAGGGGGGAGGTGTTAAGGGAGCGCCTTCAGGATTCCAGTTTTATGGAGCAGGTAGTTGTGTTCATTGCTGTATTCTAAAAAGAATCCCTATATTCAGTGGGGGTCTGAAGTTCCCCTCTTTTTTTTTCTTTGTTTGTCCCATCTTTTAGAAGAATGGAGCTGAAAGACCATATTAATGGTGTTGGCTCTCCCAGGCAGCAGAGGTAGAATGCCTCTATGCCAAAAGGGGGAGGGATAGCTCAGTGATTTGAGCATTGGCCTGCTAAACCCAGGGCTGTACGTTCAATCCTTGAGGGGGCCATTTAGGGATCTGGGGCAAAAATCTGTCTGGGGATTGGTCCTGCTTTGAGCAGCCGGTTGGATTAGATGATTTCCTGAGGTCCCTTCCAGCCCTGATATTCTATAATTCTATGGGTATAAACAGTATTTACATAGGAGGGTCACTGGTTACTGTTCTCCAGCCCCATTAACAAATATCACCGGCCTTTCTAAAACCTAAGGAAAAAAGATGCCATTGTTAGTCTCATATAGTAGGGGTGAAGTAAGGAAATGACAAAAGTAAGTTTAAAATAAGGTTGAGTCCTCCATTATTTGTATTTTGCTCATACAGCCTTAGTTTTAAGGAGACCAGTCTGCCCTTTTTAAAATTAAAATGTAAAAGCTCAATTAAAAATTAGCTTATACAATGAATTGGCCAGTGTTATAAACCAGTTTTTTTGGCCTGTCAGATGCTTTCATTCTATGAGTTGAAGGTAGATACAGGAATACAATTAAAAAAAAAAAAACTTTACTGGAAAAAGCCCAGTATGCCTAGAGTGTGGGATGCCTGTGGAAGGAGCAGGGTTTAAGTATGCTCATTTCATTTTCCAAAACAACATTTGGGATGTGTTGGGAAAAACCCTAGTTTGATTTTAATTGCAATACATAGATTAAAGAGTATTCCAGATGCAGATTAGTGTGTTCTTAAATGGATTCAATATGTTTTAATGTAATAAAATGTAAAAGTGTTATTGGGAATAGAATTATCTTATGTGATCTCACAATAAATGAATTTGATTCAATAAAACTGAATTAATTAAACAGTGGGAAATGGGACATTAATAGGGGGAGGGGAGCATCAGACTCTTCTCTTTCCTCTTCAATTCTCCTCCCTACAAAAAGAGATTCAAACAACTTTATTGGACAACTTTATTCTCTAATATTGGGAATAAGTCAGCAATGCAAGTTTTCCCCTTATGCTTGCAATGCAACTTCTGGCAGCACACTATTGTAATAAGCTGTTGCTCTCAGAAGGTATGTGTACTCTGCACGCTAAACCTGGGCTCTGACTCAGGTTGGAGCCCAAGTCCCCCTTTCACACACACACATCAGTCTGACTTGAGTCAGCAAACATTGAGGACCCAGGTCCTTAGAACCCTGATGGAGGGGTAGATTAGAGCCCAAGTCCAGCTGTGGAATGGGTCCAAGCCCTGTCATTTTGCAGTGTGGATGCTGGTCAAGCCACAGGTCTGAGTCAGAAGGTCTATGTACTGCCGTGTGTAGTGCAGTGTTAGAATGGCTGTGAGACCCAGGTCCAGAAATTGTAAACCCAGGTTTACAGTGCAGTTTGGATGCTCAAACAGAGGCTCAGAAACACCAGGCCCACAAGCCTGGGTCTATAGGAAAAATGGTAGAATATCCAAGATGTCCACCAGTTAAAATGTTAATTTTTTCTTTCTTTCTTCTTTTTTTAAAGAGTAATTTCCATAAAGAATTACCATCCGAAGATAAGAATTATCACTCAGATGCTGCAGTATCATAACAAGGTAATGAGAAGACCAAGGGGTCTCGCTCTTCAGAGCAACCGCAGTCTCCCACCCCCACTTATTTTAGCTGCCTAAATGGAAAGCATTTTTCTTTCTCAGTAGGAACATGTGAATACGAGCTGTCATGGAATCCACTAAAGAGTTAATTCTGTTGTATTTACATATGCCAGGGACCTTATCAGAACCCTAGGATGTTTGTTACCCTGGGGTGCTGAGTTTCCACAGCTCCCATCGATTTCAGTTGGGCTTGTAAGCACACATCTCCTGTGAAATAAGGCCCAACTTGATTCACTAAACCATGTATGATGCTTGTATTACCTAAACAGATGGGAGAGTGTATGGGATTACTGTAGAACAGTGGTTTTCAACCTGCAGTTGGTGGAACCCCTGCAGACTATGTCTAAGATTTCCAAAGGGGTTCGCACCTTCATTTCACCTTGAATGGTCTCATGAAATATATGTTAACTTCTATGCTAAACAATCTGTTCTATGTTGTACTTATTTGTGACACTGATTAAGTTTCCCAGACCTGAAGAAGAGCTCTGTGTGGCTCAAAAGCTTGTCTCTCTCACCAGCAGAAGTTAATACAGTAAAAGATATTACATCACCCACCTTATCTCTTTATAACCATAGCTAAAGAAGTTTACGCCTGCTCAGGATCCACCTGGTTTTACACAGCGTGATTTTTACTCCCTGGGTTGTCCCCTGCACATACATGAGTGGAGGACAGCTAACATACAGAATTTGGTCCACCTTCTTTTGTGGAACAGAATCATGCTATTTCTGTATTTTAAACACCCTCAACGAGAAACATGTTGTATTAAAAACATATTTTCTCTTTATATTTCTAATGAAAATTAATGAGAAAAAATGATGAATGGTAATAATCAGATTATCAGGAGGAGGAAAGCATGGAGGACTCTGTTTGTGTTCATGTGCATGCATACGTGTGTGAGAGATAGAAGGATGAAAGTGTCCACTAGAGTTTTGCATTTCACAAAAACCTCTAGAATGTTCTATAAAATTTTGAGTTTCTTTAAATTACTTTGAGTTTGGCAAAACATGTTTTTCTCGCGGTTTTTCCAAGGAAAATTTGATATGAAATCAATTATATATGGAAGTACTCATATAGGTACCTGGCTGATCGTTTTTGTCCACTATTTCACTGTGCACTAGTCCCATAATCAAAAGCCTGAGAAAAGAGACTCCTTACACCAGGCTCTGTGCTTATTTGATTCTGGGGGTGGGAGAAACCAGAAAAGTACGGTTATATCATACTGTTCGAGGGCTGGGCTAGATTTAAAAACCTGTGGTTGATTTCTGGGGTTTATGTGTGTTTCTTATTTGTCAGGGAGTAGCTGAGATTGCTATAAGAGGGTGTATGCACAGACCTGGGTGCAATGAAACTTCATAGCACTATGTAACAACTTCAGCTTGGTTGATGGGCCTTACAAAGCCTCCCATCCAGTTGACAGAAGGTCACCCTAATATAAGATCTTGAGGGATGCTGGGAGATTTTAAACTGAAAGGTGTGAAAGTGGAGAAGTTCCTGATACAAAAACTCTAATGGAAATATTTTGGTTTGGAGGAATATTGATTTAAACCCCCAGTCAGGGCTGGCTCCAGGCACCAGCCGAGCAAGCTCGTGCTTGGGGTGGCAGCTTCTACAGGGCGGCATTCCACCCAATCCTAGGGAGGCACAGCCGCTTTTTTTTGGTTTGTTTTTTGTTTTGTTCGCCGATCCAGCCACCCTGTAGGGGGCAGCGGCGCGGAGGAGGGGAGCACCCTGCTGGGAGCGGGCTGCGCGCTCCATCTGCCCCAGCCAGTGCCCAGGTCTGTAGCAAGCCCGGCAGGGCAGCCTGGTTCCTTCCCTCCCCGCCGAGTGGAGCGGCGCGGAGCCCTCCCGGCAGGCAATGTGGCGGTCAGGGCTGCGTGGCGAGCGCCCCGCTGAAGCCCTGGCCGCCCCCCTTCTCTCTCTCTCCCCTCTCCCCCCCCGGCTAGCCAGGGCACGTCTGCAGTGCAGGGAGTCCCCCTGGCTCTGGCCACCCCTCAGGTTTTTTATTTTTTCCTGCTTTGAGACACTGGCCGCGCCGCAGGTTCCCCCCACCCTGCTTTGCCGCTCTGGCCGCGCGGCAGGTTTTTTTTTGCTTGGGGCAGCAAAATAGCCAGAGCCAGCCCTGCCCCTAGTCCAGTGATGCTCAGACTGAGGCTTGGAAGCTGCAAATGGCTCTTTAATGTGTCTCCCGTGGCTTTTTGCAGCACGTGATATTAAAACACTATGTGATTTTACTGTGTTATTAACCAATTGTAGAATGCTTGGTCAGTCATTTTCCTGTGAGAATAATTTATGAAACAATTAATTCACACTACTGTAGCTCTTTTTGGTAATGTCGATCACTGACATCTGAGTATCACTGCCCTAATTATATTTTTACCTTCTACAGGAAAAGGAAGTCCAGCACTAAAGGAAAAGATTAGCTATCGCTTGCTTGGCTATTTCCTGTGTTAGCAGAATGCAGGGAAAGTATTTGGGGTCCTTTACCTGTGTTTCTTCCTTTAGGCCCATCTGCTAAATATCCCAAGCTGGAATTGGAAAGAAGGGGATGACGCAATCTGTCTTGCTGAGCTCAAGCTGGGTTTCATAGCCCAGAGCTGCCTGGCACCGGGCCTCTCGACAATGCTAGCCAACCTCTTCTCTATGAGGTCATTCATAAAGGTAATGTCTTGTCTCATTAGAGTGTGTTAGCCTGGGATTCAATTTGGCACGGGGTTGAGTAGAGAGCACAGCTTAAACTCAAAACAGATAGGGACACATTAACCAGTTTAGTGAAACACACACATACATACACATACAAATTCTGTTATAAATTGGGCAGTGGGCCAGGTTCTTAAAAAAATATGTTTTTATTTTTATTTGGCACATCTATGGCCATTAAATGATGGTTCAAAGCACAATCCATTTCAATCCCTTTTTTAGATAAACCACATGTTTATCTATCAGGAAAGCCTCTGCTGTTAAAACAAAAATATGATTTATATGCATCCCATATGGCAATAAAGCGCCTAGAGAAAAAGAATGATCATTTTGCTCTTTTACATAAAGTGTCTAGTGGACCTCTCACTGTGAGAATAAATATGGACCATGTGTTTGTACTTAAGACGAAACCACCTACAACATAATTCCTTTATTTATTTCTCCTCAGTCAAAGAGCCCCTTAGGGCTTTATTTGCAAAAACTTGTAGTGCTGTTGTTCCCACCCTTTTGGGGCAACAGTACCATCTCACTAGACACTAGACTAAGACCTCACCTGAGTTAGGCCATGTCTACACTAGCACTTTTGTTGATAAAACTTTTGTCGGTCAGGGTGTGAAAAAGCACACTCCTTCATGACATAAGTTTCTCCGACAAAAGCTCCAGTGTGGACAGCACTATGTCGGTGGGAGACACTCTCCTGCTGACATAGCTACTGCTGCTTATTGGGGGTGGTTTAATTATGCCGGCGGGAGAGCTCTCTCCCATCGGCATAGAGCGGCTACAGGAGACCTTACAGTGGTGCAGCTGCAGTGAGGTCTGTAATGTAGACATAGCCTTAGTCAGTGTTCCTTTCCTCTTATTCTGTTTTCAGGCATTCTTGCTAGACATAGAAGTTGGCCAGTTTCCAATCCTGTATTTGTGATCAGGGGCCAGGACACAATGGAATGTGAGGTGGGCCATGGCTCCTGAAGTCCATCATGAAAGTGGGCAGGGGTTTCCTGGAGTACCAGGTGGGAAAGCCAGTTTGGGTGCAAGTTCCAGTGGTTGGGAGCCTTCGGTGCAGTGCCATCTGATATTTATTCTCTTGGCATGAGATAGAAGCTGGGTTTTCTGAGGCTGCTGTGAGAGACTTTTTTTGAAGCCCCCAGAAAGTCATCATAGATCCTCAGGGGCTGCAGACTCTAGCCATCCTAGGTAAGTATATGTGGTCAGAAGAATTCAGCTTTTCAATATGGAAGCCAAATTATATGAAAGCAAGCTTGGCCTCCTCACTTTGACATGTGCAGTTAGACCCTTTGCTTCTTTTATCAAACCATGAACTTTAACTCCTTTGTCTTCACAAGCTCAGTTTTGCTGAACTCTCTCTAGTTCATTGGCATGCTGCAGCTCTGAAGTTAACCACCCCTCTTCTTTTATCCCCAAAAGAAAGTGTAGCAAACACAAAGCAGGTGGTTGTCTGTTCCTTTAATTATATTCTTTAGGACTGCTGTTCACTCGAGGGTCACTGTGTTGTCCCTTGCTCTGCTGCTAATATTTGTAACCAGAATCTGGCACACTCAAGGGTGTTGAGCTTTCTCTGCACCCACACTGGCATATACCAGCTTCCTTGTGGCACCTTTCTAGGGATGGGCCCTTCTGTGCCCTTGCTTTTGACCCCTCGTGTAGGCCAGCACCTCTGTTCAGTTTCTGCATTCCTCAGGGTCGAAGGTGAGTCAGCCTCTCTCAGGAAGGGCACGTGTGTATCGTCAGTAACCACTACCCCAATGCGGGTTACTTTAAATTTAAACAGATTTCACTGAGAAAATTGGGGACAGCATCAACAAGTAAAAATCATGGCTTGGGAGGAAACTGTACCACCTAGATCTTGTAGTTACAATCTTTCAGTTAAACAGGATTAAAAATTGTGCATCTTGACATTAATTTGTCCCTCTTGCCATCAGCATATGTCTCTTTCAAGGCTCAGTGGGACACCAGCAACCTGTTCTGCCCGTCTCTTGTCCCTTTTCAAGTCACCCATTCTGTATTTCCTTCATTTCATAATGTATTTCTTCCATTCGTACACTCCTTTTCAGCAATGTAATGAGATGGGGCTGACTGATCAACACTGGGTTACCCTTTATGATTTCCACTACAACCTACAGGCCTGATTCTGCAAGGCTCTGAGGACTTTCACTGAGGGTTTACAGCATTCTGAACTTTCATTGGAGTCAGATGGAGTCTTGCTGATTCTGACCAGGTGTTTCTAGTTGTATAGTATAATCATGGGAAGATTGCCTAATTTGGTTTATACCAAGACAGCAATGTTGCTGATTCTTATTGTACCTGGCACTTAGATACTATTGTGCTGTGCATAGTACAATGAGTGGATAGATCATAATTTCTGTTATTCTGTTTCTGGAAGGCCAACGGGCAAAGAGAACATTTCTGTGCCCTTATCAGCAGGCTATTAAGATACTGCATCAGCAGTGTTTTAGTATTAAAACAAAAATATATAGTTTTATCAATGTTTTGAGAGAAAACAGTTAATATTGGTTAACATCAATTTCTGCCATCACGACTCAAGAACAATGGATTATTTATGTGGGTAACTGGGTGTAGATATTATCAGGGAGTTCAGATTTCTGAGTTTGTTAATATCTGGGGCAAAACAAACACATGAGAATTGATGCATGTTAACTAAAATCAAAATCCCCACTCTGTCAATGCCAAGATGATGTTGACTGTTTTTAATTGAAATAACGTTCTCCCCCAACACAAACAAATTTGTTTGATCTCAGTAACCATTAATTGATGGAAATTGTGAACCAATACAACACTCAGAGCCTTTGTAACTGCAAGTGGACTGTGCTGATATGGATTGTCAGGAAGGGCTATATAGGAAAGGAAGAAATACATTCATAAGCTGCTAACTGGGAGTCCCTTTCCTTCCATTGCAAAGTAGCACTCTTTCTAGAACATTTAATTTAAGAACTGTCAGACCTTTACAAATTCTTTAGGCAAACATTATTAGTGGAGTTTTGTACATATACTAGAACATTGCCAAAAAATCTTACTGAAACTTCTGTATTAAAAAAAAAAAAGTTTGAGGTGTGTTCCCCATTCTTCCTAACATGATTAGAAAGTTATTTAATGTGTTGTAAATGTTTGGTCAGTCACAGACAAATGAACTTCATTGGTGGTGATCCCACACACATTTAACTTGTTATACCTTAGTCTGCAGCAAAATAATTTGTGTAAACTGTCTGCCCAGCATTAAAGATAAAACAATTTATAAACCTCAAAATGTTATATTTAAATCTAATATTTTCCTTTTGGTTTTATAACTGTAATCTCATATGGAATATTTTAGTTTGCTCTTGGCACTAAATTGAACCAAGGGAAAATCAATTCAAAAAGGTTGCATAATCTGCAGTTGTAATAGAAATAGTTCTGTAAATACTTAAAAGGAAGAAGGAAAAAATGCACAATAAAAAGATTTAAGAGAAAACAAATCAAAACCATACAGTAAGGTACATTTTAATAGGCCCATTCTTTATCTTATGTTGAAAATTCTCTGGGTTATGTAAAAAAATGAAATGATATGCCTGTTTATT
The DNA here is from genome assembly GCF_013100865.1 of Trachemys scripta elegans. NCBI lineage: Eukaryota > Metazoa > Chordata > Testudines > Emydidae > Trachemys > Trachemys scripta. The sequence continues at coordinate 65,039,659 of NC_048304.1, read as the reverse complement.
TTATACATGATCTCAGCACTAGATTGAAATATTGCTCTATAGAGCAATTACTGTTTATGGTTTGGATTAACAAACATTTGTTTACCATTGTAAAAATATTTATAAAAGTAAGTAAATAAAGCATGGGATTAGGAAGGGCCAAATTTTGCCCTTGGATACAAGCATGCAACCTCATTGAAGTCACTGTGCTACATGATTCATTTGTTTTACAGAGTAGAATTTGGCTGCTGATCTCAATAGGAGTCTGTAAATTATGAACCATCTTTGTACCTCCCTGATGCTTGAGTCACTGGGCATCATTTTGGTCATGAGGAACAATTTAGAACAGCTAGCATTGGTGATGCCCAGCCATGCCTCCCAGCCTAGTCAGGGCTGAGCTGGGTGTGGTAGAGATGGCATAACCAGCTCTATGCCACCCAGGCACGTACCTGCTCCAGAGGAAACCCCAAGCTGGCTTTCAGGTTACTGTTTGCCCCCAGAGCAGCACAAAGCAGTCTTAGCGTGGGGGTGAGGATCTGGCCCTAAAACTTCATTCATCACCAGGAGATCATCAGTCAACACCACCAGGGCAGTCTCAATTACTATACCCAGGCATAAACCCAAGCTGAGTGGGGCTGAGGAGATAATGCTGGAATAATTTCTTCAGAAATTTCTTGGCAAAATTTGAGACAGGTTGACAGACTCTTGTCATCTTTAGGGTGTGATGCAAGATTCCTTTGTTTTGGAGAGTCTTCTGTTGAGTTGAGGAATGTTGCAGGCCATGTATGGTGGAACATAAACCATTTAGGTCGGATTCATCTAAAGGATGTGGCTTCAGTTTGTGTGCATGGGGACATCTGTTCCCCTTTCTTGAACTGAAGTACATCAAAATGTATATAACGTATCCAGATACTGTAGGGAGGGGACCTTAGAAATATGTACAAAATTTTAGCAAAAACCAGCTTGAGTAGCAACATTTTATTTGCTGTGCGACCCTCAGGATGAGGGAATGATGAACAAAACTCATGGTAGTTAACTTTTGTATGCTATGCCTAATATTTCCAGTACAGTACTTAGGGAAAAAATAACCTAAGGTATTTCCCTAAGTGCCATATATGTGTGTTCTGACATGCCTAAATCAGTTCAGGATCTATTCATTGAGACAGGCCTTTGAAAATTGGTGTGAGAGTCAACTATGAATATACTACATTGAAACTGCCCTCAGATGGGAGTAAGAGCCACACATGCTCTTTGGTCATGTTGTCCTCTCCTAAAGTATATAGTTACTAAGCCAGTTAATCATTTGAATACATTACCACCAATTTACATTAACAAGTGTATTTTTGTTCGATGTGTTACCTGCTCTCCTCCCCACCCCGCAACCTGGCTACTGCCCTCCCTGCATTGTAAATTTTTTGGTTAAGACTAAAATAAATTCTATGGGACTATTCTCCTCTTAGTTGCATGGGGGCAAGTCTCACTACTGCCAGTAACTGAGGGGAGATCTGGTTATCATAGTATTTCAGTAGTTGTTTGGTGTAGTATAAGATTCCACATAAGCACGTACAGATAATTTCCGTATACCATGAAAAATGCACATACATTTAATCCTGTCCAATGTTAGAGCTAACCTTGATTTACACATTTGATGTTAGATACAACACACCTAGGTTTCATTTTTACATCTTGTTCTGTAAAAAAAATCCAGCATTTACATCTGATTCTAGAAAAAAGATCCCGTTAGTAGGAATATTTGGCTCTCACTATGGAATTTATATTGCTATTGATGTTTGTTAGCTCTGATTAACACAGACAAATGCAATTGAGTAAAAAGTAGTGGTTATTGTATAATACTTAGTACTAGGCAGTTTACTTCCAGGATTCTAAATATGATGCGTTTCAGTCTCAGCTACAAATATGTGAACTATTTTCGCCAAACAATGTATTAGTCAGTTTTTGCCCTTTTTCCTGATGATGAACAAACAGCATTATATCTGTGCTTAATATATAATAAATCTATAATCACACAGCCAGCTCTGTTAGATTGAAGGAAATTTTGTGGGATGTTCAAACATGTTGCCCTGCCTTTTTAGTACTTACCAATATGGGGTAAAGATAGAGGTGAATTGATTAACTGGTGCTCTTGAGGAGGAAAGTGACTTACGGTAGAGAACAAATTGATTGGAGCTTGAGAAACTTGACTGGAGCGTCCAGGCAGTTCTAGAACATAATCTCACTAGGAGGTAAAGGCCTGATTCTGAGAAACATTGGGCACCTCTTAGATCCAGGCCATGCATTTATTTTAGAAAAAATTGCATATAGTAAAAACATTCCCTGTTGTTTTTACTAGTCATCTAGTTTGTAAACACAGGTTCTATCTTTTGGGTACCTATTTGGATCATAGGAGGTTCATGCATCTCAGCAGAATCCCACACATTTGGTCATTTATATTGAACAAATACATTAGGCCAAAGGGACCAAACTTGCTAATTCTAATAGCACAAAATATAAATATTTAAAAGTTATTTTGAAGCTACAATAATCTGAATCAATCATATTTATTTTCCATGTTTAGTATAGTTAAAATGTTTAGCAACTTGGTATATCATTTTTTTCCCCTTGTGAAGTAGGGTTGATTGTCAATATGTGTTCAGGACAAATGTATGACAAAGGATGAGAGACATCTTTTCCTCTTCAAAATGGTTGAATTGATTCTCAGCAGTGTTAGTGAGGTGTGTTCTTTTCTGCATCATGGTGGACTGAGCTGACATTATAGCTGGCCCTGTAGCTATAAAAGAATTTCAGATTGGTGCTTCCTTAATCTTTATGAGAGGCTTATTTTTTGATTAAATGCAAAATACAACACAATATCCCAAATCAAACCAACTCCATCCTCAGTCTCTTCCCTGCTGTTGGTTCCTATTCCTTGACAGCACTGAAGATATTAGATAGGATCATTAAGTTCAGGTATACTTGATCTTTTTGATGTAACTATTTATTTCATTACATTGAGAAGTAAGTGCTATGAACAAGATAGATCAGTTGAAACTGCAGAGCTGCTGATAATTACACTCCACAATGTGGGGCTGGGTGGCTTTTTTAACAATATTAATGGTCATACTTGTGATACTTGCATCATTTTTTCATCCCACTGTCACTATTTATCACTGGTAAGTGACAGCACTATGTAAATATGTTTGATGATATCAAGATTGTATCTATATATGGATAGAGAAGAAGGTAGAAACATTGCCATTTATTTTAAAAAATGATTCAGAGGAAAATTAAATTTCTTCTCTTGGGGCATACTATGTCACTTTCCAGCTATTCTTCAGATGGGCTATTGAATCGATGGATAAGGTGTATTACTATTATCCAGGAAACCAGAGTCGTAATGTAATAGAGGAGAGGAAAGATGAGCTTGTAGTTAAGGCACTTAATTAGAACTCAGGAGATCTGGGTTCAAATCTCGGTTATACAACCGTCTTCCTCTGTAACTGTAGGAAAGTCAGATAATCTCTTCTCTTCTCAGTTCCCCATCTGTAAAATGATGGTATTTCCTTTTTATCACCTTTTACTTATTTTTTTCTATTTAGATTGTAATCTCTTTGGGGCAGAGACTGCTTCTTATGTATGTACCTACAAAGCACAGCACAGTGGGGCACCAATCTCAGTTGGGGCATGTAGGCACTACCATAATGCAAATAATAAAGAAGAAAATGTGCATCACCGAATCTGCAGTTTGGACACTGTTTGGGGGGAGTTGTAGATGATTCCTTGTTGGTTCAAATTAGCTAACGACTGTTTTATCAGAAACAGTTAATTGTGTGCACCCTCTTTGTGTCTCTAGGATTTTTGTAGTATCTGTCTGAAGTGTGTTATACTTACTTAGCTGCAATGATAAAAATGACAGGGTGACCTCTGAATGCTTTTCTTGAGCTCATTTGGGGAAGGCTCTTTCAAGCCGTGATACTCTCATTCTCCATAGGAACAGGGCAATGCAGTGCATTCTGTCATCATCCCCAGATATGACAGTGTATAGATGAGTGAAGGAGGAAGTACACATTCAAAAAGGGAAAAGGAATGATGAAACCCCTCCTTGACACTCTTAAGTAACTATTAATGTTGCTTTTAATACCATCGTTAGCCCTGGTTAGAAATGGAAAGATTGAGCGTTTGTAGCTTCAGCACAACAAAAACACTTTCCCAACTGATACTTTTTTCTTTTGGTTGTAAATTACTCTTTTACATAAATTGCATTGTCACAAGTGCCAGTAGACTATCTTTAAAAGGTAATAAGCCAGACTTCTCCTAATTTAACCATCTCTTGAGGTCTCCTTCAGGTTGCATCTGTAGTTAATGCTAATGAGCCATCCTTTTTGGTTGCACCATGTTGGCCTTACTTACATGATTAGGTGCCCAATAAACACTGGACATGCTATGGAAGAGAATACTATGTCATCACCATGGGGTAAAAGCGATTCTCTGCTGCTAGATATTGTAGAAGTGTACAACTCCCATTGACTTCCAAGGAGCATTTGCACCCACAGATCTTTGAGGCTGGGCCTTTAACTGTGCCTAGAGGACTCAGGTCAGGATAGCTTTTAGCATGTGACTAGCCAAATCAATCTGCAGCATTCAAGGGGTTAAACAGTTGTTTTTGTGTGTGATTGGAAAGGAAGAAATTAGACCATTCAAGCTTTTGTCCATTGAATGTGCCAAGTTTTTTCTCATTTTGTATCTCAGAGCAGCTAGCAACTTGTTGGGGGAAAAGGTCGTGTTTAATTCTTAGGCTATCAGATTCTTGAGTAATGAGTAAATATGCTGGTGTGGTCTCTTGAGTTTCTCCAACAAGAAAGTAAAACATAAAATTAAAAGACAGCTTGATTTCCTTCTCTCCCCCCGGCCTCCAGCTTCCTAACTAATCTTTCTTTCTGAACACTTAAGAAAGGCCAAATTAGCTCATCTGAAAATGCATGCAAGAACAAACTACATCTGTTTGGCTCAATCTAAAACCAGGCAGTTAATGACAATAGCAACTAATTCCATCAATTAACAAATGTCCCCTAAATCAAATACCCACTTTTCTCCCCCTAGGGCAACACAGTGAATAGGGGTGACATGAATGGGGTTCTAGTTAGAAATGACTCTAAAAATACGTTGAGCTAGATTACACAATCAGCATAAAGCTCTTGTTATGGAAGAGTGGGAAGCTGCCTCCCTCCTGGAGAAGCAGCAGAATGGATTTTGCCTTAGGATACCATCTCTTCTGAGCCTGATCAGTGTGCACTGGGGATGTACATTCTTCTTCGAGTGATTGTTCACGTCCATTACACATTAGGTGTACGCGCGCCGCGTGCACGGACGTCGGAAACTTTTTCCCATAGCGGCTCCCGTCGGGCCGGCAGGGCCCCCTCCTTCCCGCCAGAGCGGCGCCCCGCTCCAGGGTATATATATATCCCTGCCGACCCGACCCCTCCAGTTCCTTCTTACCGTCCGTGGCGGCGTTGGAACAACTCTGTCTCTCGTCTGAGAGTGTCCCTTAGCAATAGTCATTAGTGTTATCTAGCAGTTATCAGTTAGTCTGTAGTAGTGTTGAGCCAGTAGTTAGCAGCTCATTAGGGTACTTAAAGTTCCTGCCGGGGTTGTTTGTTCAGCCCCGTTACCGGCCCTGGGCGGCGGGGTATGCCACACGCCCAAGGCTTCAAGGCTTGTGCCACGTGCCGCAGGCCTATGCCATTGAGCGACCCCCACGCTTCGTGTCTCCGTTGCCTGGGGGAGGCTCACCAGAAAGAGCGCTGCAAGATCTGCAAGGCCTTTAAGCCCAGAACTAAAAAAGAGTGCTCCCCGCGGCACCGTCCGCCATCGTATAGGGAGGCAACGGTCTCTAGACCACCGGAGCGGGAAGGAGTGGACTCGGCACCGAGTACGGTGCCGTCCCAATCCCATGCTGCGGGTCAGGCCGCAGAGGAACAATTGGCTGATGCCGGATTGCAGGACAATGAGGATGGGCAGAAGGCCCCGACCTCTTCCTCCTCGCCAGACGAGGCGGTAGCGGGCACACGGGTGTCCGGCCCTCCCCCGATTGACCATCGGGCACACCAAGACCTGCTTCGCTGGGTAGCCCTCAATCTGGGCTTGCAAGCGGAGGAGACTGTAGAGCAGGACGACCCCATGGTCGATATCCTGAGCCCAGAGGGCCCCTCCAGAGTCGCTCTCCCGATTATACGGACAGTACAGTCCAACTATAAGACGGTGTGGCAAACACCGGCCTCCAGTACGCCAACTGCAAAAGGCGTGGAGAGGAAATACTTCGCCCCATCTAGAGGGTTTGACTTCCTCTTTCTACATCCGTCCCCCTGTTCGCTGGTGGTCTCGGCGGTCAACGAAAAGGAGCGGCATGGCGAGCAAGCTCCTGCCCCCAAGGGCAAGGAAGCTAAGAGATTGGACTTATTCAGGAGGAAAGTCTATTCATCGGGGGGCCTTCAACTGAGGATCGCCAATCAGCAGGCGATTCTAAACAGGCACAATTTTAACTCTTGGGCATCCGTTGCCAAGTTTAAGGACTCCCTCCCACCTGACGCGCATCAGGAGTTCACGGCCCTGGTGGATGAGGGAATGGCAGTGGCCAAGACCTCATTACAGGCCGCACTAGACTCAGCCGACGCTGCGGCTAGAACAATTGCGTCGGGAGTCGTGATGAGGCGTTCGGCGTGGTTGCAGGCTTCAGGTCTCCCGCCAGAGGTGCAGACCACGCTGCAGGACCTCCCGTTTGAAGGTTCGGGCTTGTTTTCCGACCAGACGGACGCCAGGCTACATAGCCTTAAGGACTCACGAGCGACCCTTAAGTCGTTGGGTATGCACACTCCGGTAACTCAGCGTAAGCCCTTTAAACCCCAGCCGCCGCAAAGGCAATACCACCCTCGCCCCCGACACGAGCCGTACCGCCGTCGAGGCAGGGATAACAGGCGGAGACGTAACAATACGCCTAACCAGGGCCAGAGTCACAGCCAGGGCAAGCCACAGCCTGGGAATAAACCAGGCTTTTGAAGCTACGCCCGAGGACAGCGTACCATATTCCATACCGGATCCTCCTCTGTTTTTCAAGGACCTCCTGTCCCATTTCTACTGGGCATGGTCGCGCATAACATCGGACCAATGGGTCCTGCGCACAGTGAAGGCGGGCTATACCCTCCAGTTTTCCTCGCCCCCTCCCTGCCATCCCCCTTCCCCGTCCCTCTTCAGGGACCCTTCTCACGAGCAACTTCTCACGCAGGAGGTTCAGACCCTTCTCGCTGCTGGAGCAGTAGAAGAGGTCCCAACAGACCTGAGGGGAAAAGGATTCTACTCCAGATACTTCCTGATCCCCAAGGCAAAAGGAGGCCTCCGTCCTATTTTGGACCTGCGCGATCTAAACAAGTTTCTGATCAAAGCTTGCTTCCGTATGGTCTCCCTGGGAACTATTATCCCATCCCTGGATCCGGGGGATTGGTATGCTGCCCTCGATATGAAAGATGCCTATTTTCACATCGCAATCAATCCGGCCCACAGGCGATTCCTGCGCTTCGTTGTCGACCAGCGCCATTTCCAATTTACGGTCCTGCCCTTCGGCCTGGCATCAGCACCACGAGTGTTCACGAAATGCATGTCCGTGGTAGCAGCCTTCCTTCGAAAGAGAAGGATGCGTGTGTTTCCGTACCTGGACGATTGGCTACTCGCGGGCAGGTCGGAGGCCGAGGTTCGATCTCACGTGACGCTGGCCTTGCAGACGTTCGACAAGCTCGGCCTCCGGGTCAATGTGCCCAAGTCCACGTTAGTCCCCACACAGAGGCTGGACTTCATAGGTGCAACCCTGGACTCGGTAATCGCACAAGCGAGCCTACCAGAGGCACGGTTCATGTCAATTCACAGAGCCGTAAGCTCGGTCCAAAAGTTCCCCATGACAACGGCAAGGTGTTGCATGCAGCTTCTGGGGCATATGGCAGCTTGCACACACGTGGTCAGACATGCCCGCCTGAGGCTCCGGCCTTTACAGTTGTGGTTCACCCACACGCATCGCCCCAACAGAGACCCATTGGATCAAGTAGTCACGATCCCAAACCAGGTGCTCGGCTCGCTACGCTGGTGGCTCGATCGCCAACAGGTATGCGAAGGGATCCCCTTCGCTGCCCCACAGCCCACTCTGACGTTGGTAACAGATGCATCGGACCTGGGTTGGGGGGTGCACCTGGGGGAACTGCGGACCAAAGGGCTGTGGTCCAGAGAAGACAAGCTGCTTCACATCAATCTGAAGGAGCTAAGAGCGGTTCGCCTCGCCTGTCAGACCTTCCGCGCCACCTTAAAAGGTCACAGCGTGGCAGTCCTGATGGACAACACTACCGCCATGTTCTATATAAACAAGCAGGGCGGGTCACGGTCTTCTCCCCTCTGTCACGAGGCACTCCAATTATGGAACTTCTGTATAGCCCATGCGATACACCTCATCGCGACGTATCTTCCGGGGATTCAAAACGGCTTAGCAGACCGCCTCAGCCGATCCTACCGAATGCACGAATGGACGTTGAGGCGAGACGTCCTGCATTCGATCTTCCGGAGGTGGGGCTTTCCCCGGGTGGATCTGTTCGCCACCAGGGACAACAGCCAATGCCCTCAGTTCTGCTCATTCCAGAACCTCAGCCGGGGATCATTAGCAGATGCTTACATGATCCCATGGGGAGGGAGCCTGAGATATGCCTTCCCTCCGTTCCCACTCATTCACAAGGTTCTCCTCAAGACCCGCAGGGACAGGGCGACGATCATACTTATCGCCCCGGCCTGGCCACGCCAGCATTGGTTCACGTCCCTGCTGGAGCTGTCCATAGCCGATCCAATCACCCTCCCCCTCCATCGCGACCTAGTCACACAAGACAAAGGTCGCCTACTCCACCCGAACCTGTCTTCGCTACATCTCACGGCATGGTATCTCTCTGGCTGAATGATGTAGAACACAGGTGCTCTCACCAAGTCCAGCAAATCCTCCTTAATAGTAGGAAGCCCTCTACAAGAGCGACCTACCTGGCAAAATGGAAAAGGTTCTCCCACTGGTGTGAGCCTCATTTCCGTCGATCCTGGACTACCTACTGCACCTCAAGAATCAAGGGCTTGCGCCCGCCTCAATTAGAGTTCACTTAGCCGCTATCTCGGCCTTCCATCCGGGAGAGGTGGGAGTGTCAGTGTTCTCCAACCCCACAGTGGCCCGATTCTTCAAGGGGCTGGAAAGGGTGTTTCCCTACTCGCGCCCGCCTGTCCCGGCGTGGAGTCTGAACCTAGTCCTAACAAGACTCATGAGTCCCCCCTTTGAGCCCCTAGCCACTTGCTCCCTCACGCACCTCTCGTGGAAGGTGGCGTTTCTCGTGGCCATCACATCGGCCAGAAGGGTATCGGAATTGAGAGCCCTCTCTTCGGAACCACCCTATACAGTGTTCCATAAGGATAAGGTGCAACTGAGGCCGCACCCCAAATTCCTCCCAAAGGTGGTATCACAGTTTCACATGGGGCAAGACATTTGCCTACCGGTGTTTTTTCCTAAACCCCATACGGACCCTCACCACCGCAGCCTACATACCCTGGATGTCCGAAGGGGGTTGGCATTTTACCTGGAACGGACCAGGCCATTCCGCAGAACACCCCAGCTGTTCATTGCTATTGCGGAACGTATGAAAGGCTTGCCTATCTCGACACAGCGCTTGTCGGCATGGATTGTGCATTGTATACGCACTTGTTATGAGCTTGCCAATGTTCCGGCCCCGGAGATCCGGGCTCACTCGACTAGGGCCCAAGCGTCCTCAACGGCCTTCTTGGCGCAGGTCCCTATCCAGGAGATCTGTAAGGCAGCCACCTGGTCGTCCGTACATACGTTCACAGTCCACTACGCGATCCATCATCAGACCAGAGAGGACGCGATGGTCGGTCGGGCTGTGCTACAGTCAGTTGTACCTTGACTCCTACCCACCTCCAATGGTAAGCTTGGGAATCACCTAATGTGTAATGGACGTGAACAATCACTCGAAGAAGAAAGAACGGTTACTTACCTTCTGTAACTGTTCTTCTTCGAGATGTGTTGTTCACGTCCATTACACTTCCCACCCTCCTTCCCCTCCGTCGGAGTCTCCGGCAAGAAGGAACCGGAGGGGTCGGGTCGGCAGGGATATATATATACCCTGGAGCGGGGCGCCACTCTGGCGGGAAGGAGGGGGCCCCGCCGGCCCGACGGGAGCCGCTAAGGGAAAAAGTTTCCGACGTCCGTGCACGCGGCGTGCGTACACCTAATGTGTAATGGACGTGAACAACACATCTCAAAGAACAACAGTTACAGAAGGTAAGTAACCGTTCTTTCAGCACTGGCAGTCAAGATAACTAGTCTTACTTGAGGACTGGTCAAAGGGGGGATTGGGGCCATAATACATACTCTCCTCTATTCTTTCCTAGCTCAATGTTGGGTCATTTGTTTCCTGAAGGTGCAAAAAGCAAACAGGTCCTACTCACAAGGACCACTATTGTGATCAGCCCTTGAATGAGCCATGCAAGGGAGGAGAAGCTTCTTGTATCTCTCTCAAGTGTCAATCCCAGTCTGGCCCAGAGAACTGAATACAAAATGCTGTCCCTGCTATAAAATTCTAGAGTGTGATTTTAAAATTGCAACAAAAGATTGTCATTCCTAATCCAATCTATACACTGAATCCTCTCTCTGAAAGGAGGCAGGAAGGCTGGATAGGATGCACTAAGCTGGTTTTACAGAATTCAGAGTCTCTGAAGACACAAAAGCCCACAATATACAAGAGGTGACTTTAAGAAAATATTGACTTTTTATGCAAAGTAACTGTATTAGTTAAAAACAATGAGGAGTCCAGTGGCACCTTAAAGACTAAGAGATTTATTTGCGCATAAGCTTTCATGGTAAAAAAACCCGAATATAGGATACACAAGAATTATAAGTAAATATTCCATTGCAGGTTTCTAACTAATACAAGTATCAGAGGGGTAGCCGTGTTAGACTGTATTCACAAAAACAACGAGGAGTCCAGTGGCACCTTAAAGACTAACCGATTTATTTGGGCATAAGCTTTCATGGGTAAAAAACCCCAAAAGTTGACTCAAAGGAAAGTTTAGAGCCCGTAAAACACACCTACTTTTGCAGTCGTAAACATGAGATATTTCTTCCTAACCCTCAGTCAGTAATCATCTCATGCTCTGAAGCTTGAGTCCTTGTAGGTGTGTGCATGTGTTTTTGCAGTGCATTTCTTATTCATTTAAAAACAAACAAAAAGGGCCCAACCCCTAGATTGAGGGGGAGGGGAGGAAAGTGTTCATAGTTCGCCAAAAAAGATATGGTCAAGGTCTGAAATTGGCCCATGATGCAGAAAATAAATGAACAAATTAAGGGGAATAGCATTTGAGAGAAAGTGATAGACACAAGAAGGAAAGAGAATAAATAATGGGATCTAACATGATCTGCTTTGCTCTGAAATGCTCACTGCAACTGTAATATGTACCCCTTGTGCTCTGCTTTTTAGTTTAGAGCATCATAGGAATTCTCCTGCATTTCCCTTGCTTTTAATATGGGGTGATGATAACTTTTGTAGTACTCAGCTACTGAAGCAAATTACCCAATCTCCACAAAGAACTAAGTTTTTGCCCGATGTGCATCACCCATTCTGTCATCAATAGAGAACATCAGAGAGACTCTCTCTGAGAGTTTTTATCAAGGACACAAGGTATTATCTAAATTCCAAACTTCTCAAACTGTCAACACTCCACACAGATAACTATGAACAGGAGATAAAACCTGGGACTCAGTCTTTGATATGAGAATAAAGTATCAATTTGGCTTTTTGGACTCCCAAATACTTAATAGTGAGAGATTTGTGCCTTCTGCTGGAATGCATTGTTTGGCAAACAAGCAGAGGTTTATTGCTGAAACCATTTGCTCTGAAATGAATTCTCTTCTCATTGGCTCAACTTTAGTAGTCTACCTAGTATAGAGATAGAAGATATAATTATCCAAAATCTGCTGGTAGGTTATTGTTTTCAATAACAAGATGCTATCTTTATAACAGGAAAGCTGCACCTGAAAGATTTTAATTTATCTGTTTTAAAATTTTAAAATCAAAGCTCTTTCCATCACTGGGAATGCACTAATACTTATAGTTAGGCTAAATTCAGTGTATTTATTTGATTACAGAAGTAATTACTATAGTCTGCTTTCACACAGTGAGATGCTGATTGTCTGCAGGATATGGGGAAATCACCATGATTAGTACATTAGTAGTTATACACACTTGATTCACTCTCATCACCTAGTGAGTGTGTATTTCACACTAACCATTGTTCAAGACCCAACTTTGTCAAAACTTTGGAGTCAACAATATTACATTCTGAGTCCAATGACTCAGTACCCCTGTCTGTCAGTGCAAAACCCCTGCTCTGGTCCCTCGGGGAGGGAAGGATACATGGCTATTCTTCTTTCTCTCAGCTCAAAATGGTAACCAGAACCATAAAGAGGAGGAAGCAATGGATAGAGGGACACAGATAGGAAAGGCAAAATGCAATGTTCCTTTGACTTTCCCCAGGCTGAGCAGATCAAGGAAAAGAGCCATTTTTATAGTTTGAAAACCTAAAAAAGGTTGCCATAAAAAAAGCCTGTTTTGATTTTGAAGGCATGGTCACCTTACTTCTATAATATGTCACACCTGGGGCATATTGGCATGATGCTTTGGGGAAACCAGATGATATTGCTTATTACCCTACCTGGGATGTATTTGTTTTGTGCATAGACAGAAAACGTCTAGTTTCCAGAGCTGCTAGTCCAGCATCATTCACCAACCCTAACTAAAGAGAAAGGATTAGGAAAAATGCAAGATGACCTCTCTGTGTGTGACGGAATGTCATACCAATGGAAATCCCCTTTTAGAGCCTCACATGGCTTTGGAATGGTAAAACAATCTTTGTGGAAGAAATTTTATTTGATTGCTTGCAGCCTACTTCTCAGGGAGCATGAGATTTGGACCATATCCACCATGCAAATTATTTTTTGCAATTGTTTGTTTGCATCTCCTGAAGTAAAGTCACTGGTTACCTGGCAGCCCACCAAGAGAACAATGATTTGTTTTAATTGATATCTCAGTGGAAAGTTCTTAGAAAGTCTGTAATCTTTCTGTTCCATTAGTGCCTTTTGAAGGATTCAATGTGAGAACGAGATTGCTGAATCCTGAGTTAGTATTAAGCCCCGAGGATAAAAATTATGCACACACGAAGTACAGTATAAGTCCTGTTCAAAAGACTGTACAAAGTAGAGCACATTTTAAAATCTAGGAAAGCTTGGAATATAGCCATAGGTTTTAATTCATTCTTAATATCACCAGCATCCAATGAAAAATAAAATTAATTTCATTCTCCTAATTTGAACTACTGTGCCTGAGTACTGAGATGTCTTTCTTCTTTATGTCCCACTTAGGTTCTCATCCAAAGCCTGTCAAAATCAATGGAAAGATTTCCATTGACATCGGTGAGCTCTGGATAAGGCCCATATAGACAGGAGACCCTTGTATGTTGTGAAGCAGTTTACAAAACTGGGCATTATTTTGAAATCTCCTTTCAATAAAGGCCATGTGTCGGACCTGGTATGAATGTGTTTAAGATGTGCAATTAGCACTTACTGAGCTCTTATTTAAGCTGTAAAGACCTTGCAACAGTAATATATGCCTCTGCAACGACAAAGCTCAAGTATAATTCCTTCTCTGAAAGGCTTTCATCAGGACCTCCTGCTCCACTTGCTGCTAGTGAATAATGCAGCAATGGCCCTGCTGACTGGACTGAGCAGCTGTGATAATAATAGGGCGGCTTTTGGTTCTTTATACCGTCTAGGTATAAAGAGCAAGTTTGATATTAAACTGATCTTTGGGGATTCTAAAGTCTTTTATGGGAAAGCTATATTCATGGCTTCTTCCCGAAGCTTTATACTGTATTGTTCAAGCCATGCACATATACCTCTTTCAGAGATTCCACTGTCATGCCTCAGATCAGCAGGTGAACAAAGCTTTAACTGAAATAATGCAGAAAACGTGGGAGTCACCTAGTCATCCTCTTTCTCTCCAGCCTTCCTCACTTCTTAAAAACATCTGCTATATTTTCAGAGTTGTCTTCAGTTTCAGTCAATGGTGGGTTCATGATAGGACCTTTCTCTTACTGCCCATCCACCTTTCCTTGCTTAATTTTTAATAAGACCATACCTCATCCTTCTAGATATTTTAGCTCATTTTCTGCTGCTTTTCAATCTGATTGTATTTATTATTATTTTATTACCTTAGTGTCTATGAGCTCGTCATTGACCAGGACCTCATTGTGCAAGGTGCTGTACAAACACAGAACAGAAAGCCAGTCCCTGCCCCAAAGAGCTTGCAATCTAAGTATCTAAGTATAAGACCATGCACAACACGTAGAGATAGATGGGAGAATACATGGAAACATTGAGATACTGTTGGTCCATGTGGTGGGCAGTGGTACCAGTGACCTAACCATTGTAAAGATTTTTATAAGCATCATGACAAAGGAGAAATTTAAGGAGTTTTTGCAGCATCTTGGCTGACTTTGTCGGGGTGAATATTCTTTTATTATCATTCATATGAATTAGTGAATGTATACAATTATTAATATATCTACATACAGACGAACAATTGTGAGATTACACATACCCAATCTTGGGGAGTGTTCAAAATCAAAGCCCAGATCTAGAATTTGCAAATGATCCCCTGTATTTGTAACAGGCCAAAACTAAAACCCTGAATTGAAATACTCCTACACTTTGGATTATTTGAAATCCTGTTCTAAATTCTGAATAGTTTGAAATTCATTTCTGACTTTTTTGTCTATAGCCTGTCTCTGACTATATATTTTCTTCCTTTTCTCTTGGTACAGAATGGGTCAGATCTTCAACTGGGCAAATGTGCACAGCTCCACTGAAGTCAATGGTGCTATACCAGTTTATACCAATTGAGGATCTGGCACAATATGTTGCTCTGATTTCAGAACTTCTTTCATACTTATATGCGACAGATTAAAAACAAAGAATCAGCAGTGTTCATTCTGTAACAAGAAAAGTACAGGTGTGGGGGGTGGTTTTGTGTGTATGATGATTATTAAATAGGCAAAATAAAAACAACTGAATATTAAAATAGGGAAGATAAATAAGAATCAATCAGAGATAAAGTGTGCCCATATCCATCTTGGGTTTATAAACTTGCCCATGGAATCTCTATATAATGACTGTTACTTGTATTTGAATATGACTATGACTGTAAATCAGTTTCCACATGTAGGGTTCAGGAAACATGCTGAGGCAAGTTGGTGTCTATGTTCCTTCCTACTGTCGGTCAAACTAGGACAACGAGATTCTGTTGCACATTTTGCTCCCTTTGTAGCAGGATGCCAAGCTCACCTGTCATGGGCTGTATCCTCCCAGGTCATCAAGTCCACCCCGGCAGACTGTATGTGCAATCCTTGTAGTGGAGTTTGGGATGGCCAACCTTCCTATTGCCTTTTTTAAAGAACTCTCTTAGGCAGTCTACTGTTATCCATATGTATGACATGGCTGACCCAAGTCATTTGCCTCCACGCTTAGCTTAGCTTAGCATGGCTGCCAGCTGCAGTACCTCACAGTGAAGTACTACCGATGGGATCTCTGTGTAACATATAAGCTCTAATTGTACTTTATTTGGCCATTGAACTATCTAGCCTTTTCTGAATTGGTTTTTAATGTATCTACCACCCTTTTGTATGGCTGAAAGGTTATTTTTATGTATTTCAGTGTTTGGCATTGGAATAAGACTAAGGACCACAGAGCTATAACTTAATATCTTTGGATAATATTAGGTATTTTCTAAATGTTTTGGCCACTGAAACCAAGTACAAGAGAAATTTGAATGTTCTGAAGCTTTACACATTGATTTGGGTCAATTAGCAAATGTGTCAATGGACAGTATTTTAATTTTTGTTGTGTAAATGTAGTACATTTGAAAACTTCTGTTGAATTCATTTCAGTTCCTAACAAATTTGGACTTTTGAAAATCAGGCAACTTTTATGTAATCTAAATATAGGTTTACCTAAAGCCATTAGGTAGCTAGGTTTGAAAATTTTGATCAATAATTAGCAGACACTTTACTGATTATACTTTTATTTTAGAAGCAGTGTTTGGCATAGAATAATATGGCATATAGTTATAGTTAAGATCAATATAATTGTATTCATGAAAGTAACATTTAAGATTAATATCCAGGAAAAATCCTGAATTGCAAGTATTAAACTGAGAAAAGTTGTGGAAAGCCCATTTCTTGGAACATTACAAACTTGACTGGAAAAAAAATATTTGCAATGTATGGTAGATAGCAATCCTAAATTGGCTAGGAGATGGACTCAATACAAGTCTTTTCTACCTCCAGCTTGTTTGACTTTTTGACTCTACAGTGAAAGACTTCATTAAAGGCCTGCATTTTGTTCAAGAAGCTCTTGCTTTAATGCTCTTCTAAAACAGCGGTAGTTTGACATGACAGGCAGAGATATATTGTTGCCTCGGGATGCTTTTCTTCTTTTGATTGATTGCTGAATGGCTGAAAAATTAATTTTGGCATCTTTCCCTGAATCGCTTGATGTGCATTAATTTCGTTGCTTGAATCATATTATGATAAGGAATAGATATTCAAGACAGAAATGTATGCCACAGCTTAAAAAACCCAAAACTCTTAAATATACTGTAGTGCTTTTTACATTAAAAATATACAATCCTCTACCACCTTCAGGGTGTAAAGCTTTACACATAGTCTCAAAACAAGTTGGCTGGATTCTAGTCAAGCCATTTGATATGGTGGGCCAGTACTTCAATCACATATTTTACAGCAGTGATAAGCTGTTTACCTTGTTGGGTATCTTATTGAATCTGGCTCACATATAGCTGATGGAAGTGGTATAAATGCCATTTATGTTCCCCTGCCATCCCACCTCCAGCAGAAGGGGGAGAAAGGAGAAGGCATGGCAGAGCCAAGTTCCACAAACCCAAATCCTCGGTTGGCTAAGGGAGCTTATTCTATTAGTGCCAGCAATGTAGATTAGAGCAGAACCCCTCCTATTGTAATTTACACTGGGGCTGGGCATCCCTGAAACAGGAAGTCACAACCAACTCTCTGCAACTGCCCTCTCAGTTGTGCATGAGCAGCTCAGTGTAGCAAAGAATCAGGGTTATTGTTCTTTGCAGCATGTGTGTAACGGACCCCAAGAAAATATAACATTTTATGAATCAATACTGAGATTTTGAAAGCTGTCTAAGGGAATTAGATATCCCAGTCCTACTAAAATCAATCAGAACTTGCCACCCAAATTCCCTAGGTGGCTTTGAAAATCTCAGCCAAAGAGCTTCACAAAAATGCCTTCTACTTCATCTCATATCAAAGCTTTTCTGTACCCATTGGCCATTACATCTGAAAATCTCTCTGTTCTCATAGTCTCTGCTGTGTGATGCACATCATAATAGGGATGCCGGTAAGAATGGAGTTAGGTGTTCATATTTGCTTATTAATGTTTCATTGCAACATGACCAGAATTTTCTTGCGGCACAGGCTCAGTTTAAAAGAACTGTTTCCATGATCTGTAAAAATGCATGTTGGATCAGCAGTTTTAAATCCACCCTTTCTCAAAAGGCATGAAATTGCTACTTTCTGTTTCCTTGTGTATTGTGCAATTGCATATCCTCCGGTTAGTGACAGTAACTTGCTGCAATGTCAAAAAAAATGTTTCATATATCATTTCCCCTACTCTGGTGTAGCTGGCAAGTTATTTTGGTTACTCTTGTGTCACAGCTTATTAATCTCACCCCCAAGGAGCATATGTTCTCACTGTTCATTATTACTGTGTTGATGATATGTCATGTGTGTAATTCTAGCAATCATGAAAGGCTCTGTTTTTGATAACACAATTCGCTAATAATCAAAGGACTAATTATATGAAGGGATGTCCTATTGTAATTGAAACTTTTAAATATTTTAATGGAAAGTGATAAACAAACTATGCAAATAAACGTTTTGGTAGTGGTGCCTATGATTTACATACACAGGTATGAGGAGGTGGCGTACCAGGGCCAAAAAAAAAAGACCCAAGTTATCTGATTCACCTCTCTGGTTCATATGGACCTGAATTTTAGAGGCACTGAGTCCCTGCAACTCCCACTGAAGGCATGCAATTTTGGCCAAAGGCTGCAGGAGCATCTTTGGGGAACCGTGTCTGTAGCCCCCCTTCTCAGTTTCTGTGGGCAAACCTCAGTTTGAATGGCAGGCCATTTCCAACAAACGTTATATGTGGGGTCAGACTGTGGGTTTTGCTACTGAGATTTCAGCAGGGATAGAGAGTTTGAAGGGATGCTATACCACCACCAGAGAGTAATTTGTATTTGGGCCCCAAAATTCTAAAAATATTCCTGAAAGCATACCTTCTTAAGAGCTCCTTAGGAGAATCTGCTGTTGGACACAGGTCATAGCACCTATCTTTATTATTGAACTGTCCAAGTGTAAAAGTGTTGTTTGCAATGTTGTTGTAGCCATGTTGATCCCAGAATATTAGAGAGACAAGGAGGGTGAGGTAATATATTTTATTGGAACAACTTTTGTTGGTGAAAGAGACAAGTTTTCAAGCTACACAGAGTTCTTCTTCAGGTCTGGGACAGGGAACCAGAATGTCACAGCTAAATATAAGGTGGAATAGATTGTTTATGCTAAATTTGTTCCACCTAGTATTTAGCTGATTACTTTTTCCAGACCTAAAGAAGAGCTCTCTGTAGCTCAAAAGCTTGTCTCTCTCACCAACAGAAGTTGGTCCAATAAAAGACATTACCTCACCCACCTTGTCTCTCAAGAGTCAAAGGTCTTTTGTGCAGTATCAAAGTTTCTCTCACACTGCAGTACCAAAACAATGGACACACTTTTTTAAAATTTTTATTGATCTAGTTGTTCAGACAGTTCATGATGCAGCAGCGAGATGGGGAGGTTTGGGAAAAGAAAAGCATTCGAAATTATGGTAATGATTGATAAATACTGGCCAAGTACTAAAATGTTCTGAAAACAAGCAAAACTTTACACAAACATGGTCAAATTATAAAACATTTCTACATATTCGCAGAATTTCCACAAACCAAAATCAGGAACTTTTTTGCCTAACTCTTTCCACAACTTTAATTCAGCCACTATTGTAATGTATTTGCACAAAATCCCAAAGAAATTTAAGTAGACCAGTACTTAATTTTTACTTTGCATTGTTTATTGGTGTTCAATGGAACCCTGCTAACCAAGTATTAATTGTCAAAAAAAAAAAAAAAGAAAAGAAAAGAAACCTGGGCTACCAAATTCAACTAACTAAAAATTGATTCATGTGAAATCCACTGGTTATATTTTTGCAGAAAGCATTTTTTATTCACGATACTGCATCTGTGTTTCTTTTTCTTAGATTGAGGAGGATACGTGGCAGAAATACTATCTAGAAGGAGTCTCAAATGAAATGTATACAGAATATCTATCTAGTGCCTTTGTGGGTCTGTCTTTCCCTGCAGTTTGTGAGTAAGTAGATATATATTAATTGTCATAAATTCCTTGCCTGCTCTCAAGTGAAATCAAAGGTTTCCATAGGAGGCATTTCCACTCTGTTACAATCCCAATATCATTGCCTCCTCAGATGGGATCCAGTAAAATAAACATTAAAGCAATCACTGTATGGAAGTACTCCAAACATTTTAATGTCTGTTTCCAGAAGAGACTTAGAACTAAGTAAACATTAACGAAAGACTAAATGCCAAGTGTGTTTGAAAAAATGAATCAGCAATCCGTTTAAAGGGAATTATTTATTCATAACTGGTGTCCAATTGTTTCTTCTAATAGTTCCCATTCTTTGGATGGTGCTTGTCAGCGTCACCCTCTTGATTCTTGCCCAATCTCAAAAAAATTATTCATTAATGTGAACAGCTGTAAAGGAGTTGTATATACTGTAGGAAGAGAGTCATTTAACACATCATAGAACTGCCTGAAAAATGCTTTGAACAAACATAACTTCTGCCAGCAAAAACAGATCTATCTGACAATGAAAGGGGAACATGTGGGGCACTGACTGAATAGCCATGCATAGTCCGTAGGACAGTCTTATGCCTTACTCCTACTGAGGACTGAGTAACCTTTTATCTATCCAGGAAGTGCTCTGTCAGAAAGAAGTGAAAGTGCACAAGGCCACAATGATAGACATATCCACTCCAAACACTTGCAGAATAATTTAGGCCCATCAGGTTTCTATTATTGATGATGATGATGACGATGATATTTTCTATTTGAGTCACATCAAGAGGTCCCACTGTGTTAGGCACTGTTTACAGTCTAACTAGACAAGAGTTTACAGTCTAACTAGACAAGACAGACAGGGTGGGAGGGGAGATAGAGTCACAGAGAGGTGAAGTGACTTGGCCCAAGGTTACATAAGAGATCCGCATCAACAGATCCTCAGGGTATCTGAGTCCCAGTCCAGTCTGGCCTTATCCAGTAGACTATGATGACTCTCAGACCTAAATCTCATGATGACTCCATTCTTTCAGTTGAGACCAGGAGAGAGTGGGAGGGGCCAGGTTTCCAGGGAGTCACTTGCTCTTCTCCTCTAAGGTAGAATGACATTCTTTTTACATCCTTGCTTCTTTTCATGTAGAGTAATATCACCATAGTTTACAATATAACCCATGAGTGAGAGAAGCAGCATGATAAACAAGTGATGGAGTTTTGGTCATAAATAATTTCTGAGCGTATGTAGCTTTAAACTAATCCAGACCACAAGTCAATGGGGATTTGTGTGAGGAAGGGGTTCACAATCCAGCCCTTAGTTTCCAGGGCTTGTGACTGGCTTATTAATAGCTAGTGTTTGTTTACCCTGAAAATTGTATCAGAAAATGTCTTCCCCTACGTCAAATGCACTAAATAGAAAATCACAAAAGCTACCATTCTACATGGTATTGAGCGAAGCCTAATATGCACTGTCCCCATGAACCAAGTTACAGGAACAAAATCTCCAAGCAAAACCTTTGTCAAACCCAGTCAAGTTTCTATATGGTTCCTAGAAAAAGGTAACAGAGAATGTATTCAGCATAGAGCTATCATTCATTCAACACACCGATAGAGCGGAGGTAGAATAATCAATAAAGAAAGGCTATTTAATGAGATTTAGGAACATCCCAAAACATTTGAGCTCTACTCAGGCATTTGATTATCTAGAGGCTTAATTATCTGTGTTTCCTAGTTTAAATTAAAGAAAAAGATATAACTCAAATATACCAGCAGTATAATGATAACACTATTCAATTCAGGTTAATTAAAGCATAGTGGTAATTAGAGTGTACTGTTGTATATCACTGCGCTTGGCACATAAGTATTTTCATTACAGTAAAAAGTGTCTATTCAATTTCAGATGACACATAGGACACCAAAATGTGCTTAAAACTGGTTTGTGAAAAGGAAAAAGAATTGGTGGACACTCTGAGTACAATCAACTATCTGCAAAATATAGAGACATTTAGAGCAATGTTTCCCATCATGCAGGGATCTTAAACAGCATTAAACATTTAAACATTTTAAAACATGGAAACTGGATGCAATGTGCTGCCCTTGTGGGCTCTTGGTTTTCATTACTAGTCTGGTAGATTTTCAGCAAATCAGAAACATAACTGCTTGGTGGATGGTGTGACAGGGTGCTATCAGCAGCACCCTGATCACTGGCATTGCTACAGCCTGGAGAAGAAGAAGGCTGCCGGCCCAGCTGAGGGCAATTCCACACTTTCTGGTGGGGATTGTGAGCACCTGAGTAACAATCACAGGGCTAACAAGGTAATGGGGGAGACTCTAAGGAGAAGAAACAGGAAGCAAGGGGCAGCTCCAGAGGAGCTCAGAGAGTGAGCCTGGGCTGGGGAGTGAGAGCTGTAGGGAAGCCTGTCTTTGCGCTAAGCCTGTTGCATGGTATTGTTATGTCCGAGAGAAATAAATGCACACCGTGGTGAAAGACAAACAGCCGAGTGTGCGTTTGTGACTGCAAAACCATCGAACGTGGCTAGGCAGCAAGGTTCATCAGGTAGCGACAGAGGTGCCCTGTGACAAATGGGCTGCCACTCGGTCCAGACAACTGGATGCAAAAGGGTGCAGAATTAGTAGTAGTTTCTATGGAGATAGGACATTAAACATTTTAGAAGCATCACCAGCTTTTTCCACTATTGTAAATGGACCCTCCAAGTCAGAAGGGGAGGGTATTCATAACTCATTATGGAGGCTTTATCTGCTAAAAGATGGTGGCCAGATGCTACTGCACAAGTTTTATTCAATCTAGGGACATCCCAAGACTTGAACAAACAGAGATTCATAGCTGTAGGATTCTCCAACATTTTGCTCTTCAGTAGATTTCTTAATGCATCTTCTCTTCTTGTTTGCCATGAGGGTCCTGTGAGTTCTCACTTCTCTCACAAGATGGGAGCCCATAGAAATTGCCATTAAAAAGTCAGCGTTTTCCAGTACTTTCTGCACCAGCGTATCTGACATACGGTGGTATGTCCCTACATTTAGGGTCTTAATTATCTTAACTGCAGTGTCTCAGATACTGTGGGGTAAGAAACACTGACCAAATGCTGTGCTGTTAATGGCAGCCCCTGTACATACCATACAAACAGCTCCCATGTCCCTGACCTGTTGCTTATTCAACCTCGGTTGAATTTTTGTTGCTGTTGATTGTGGTGAAAATATCAACCTCGGTTTGATAGTGCCTGTTCCTGTATCACCAGCACAGTCACTATGGGTATGTCTTCACATGTGTGCCTCCCATCTGGAATAGACAGACTCTTGCTAGCTCAGTTCAAGCTCAGACCCACCCAAATCCTTTGATCTGAGCTTGGAGGATTATCCTGAGCCCCCATCAGTGCCACAACATCCACACGGCTATTTTTAATATGCTGACTCAAGCCAAGGTAGCGTGAGTCTGTCTACCCGGGCTGAGAGGCATGCTCTCAGCTTTCAGTGTAGACATACCCTAAGTGCGTAACTCTTCCCAATAGGTGGAGTCATAGAGCTGTGCCTTCTCCCAGCAGCTGTACCCTGAGTCAATATACCTACTGTGACGGGTTGGATCACAGAAACCCCCTTGGGAGCTGCCACCCGATGTGCAAAGACTACCCCTGCTTCTGTTTTCCCTGCCAGCTCAGGACTCCAGCACCCTGTCTTGCTGAGCCAGACACTCCTGTTTGGCTCCACACAGAGACCCAGGGTCTGAATCACTTGTCCCAGAGCTGCAAGTTTACCTGAAAACAGCTCGCAGTAGTGTGCTTGTCTTTAGCACTCAGATGCCCAACTCCCAATGGGGTCTAAACCCAGATAAATCTGTTTTACCCTGTATAAAGCTTATGCAGGGCAAACTCATAAATTGTTCGCCCTCTATAACACTGATAGAGAGATATGCACAGTTGTTTGCTCCCCCAGGTATTAATACATACTCTGAGTGAATTACTAAATAGAAAGTGATTTTATTAAATACAGACAGTAGGATTTAAGTGGTTCAAAGTAGTAACAGACAGAACAAAGTAAGTCACCAAGCAAAATAAAATAAAATGCGCAAATCTATGTCTAATCAAACTAAATACAGATAATCTCACCCTCAGAGATGTTTCAGTAAGTTTTTCTCAGACTGGACACCTTCCAGGCCTGGGCACAATTCTTTCCCCTGGTACAGCTCTTGTTGCAGCTCAGGTGGTAGCTAGGGGATTCTTCATGATGGCTTCTCTCCCTCTCTGTTCTCTTCCCCCCTTTATATATCTT
This sequence comes from Trachemys scripta elegans, assembly GCF_013100865.1. Taxonomy (NCBI): domain Eukaryota; kingdom Metazoa; phylum Chordata; order Testudines; family Emydidae; genus Trachemys; species Trachemys scripta. The sequence continues at coordinate 65,015,788 of NC_048304.1, read as the reverse complement.
TTGCATAAGGCGGGAACTCTTTGTCCCTCTGGGTTTCCACCCCCCCCACTGGAAAAACACCAGGTTAAAGATGGATTCCAGTTCAGGTGACATGATCACATGTCACTGCAAGACTTCATTACTCACTTGCCAGCACACACATATACAGGAAGACTCACAGGTAAATACAGCCATCTGCAGACAATGGGAGTCATCAAGATTCCAAACCATCATTAATGGTCCACACTTTACACAATTACAATAGGCCCTCAGAGTTACATTTTATATTTCTAGTTTTAGATACAAGAGTGGTACATTTATACAAATCAGATGATCATACTCAGTAGATTATAAGCTTTGTAATGATACCTTACAAGAGACCTTTTGCATGAGGCATATCCCAGTTACTTACATTCACTTATTACCGTATTTTCTCTAAAACTATCTCAGTTACATTATATTGACTTATTATCAAGTTTTTATAAAACCATATAGACTGCACAACGTCACACCTACTCCACTCCTACTTGCTTTAATTGGAGCTAGAAAGAGTTGTGCAACAACAGCCTCATAAATCAATTTGAGAATATGTAGAGGTCTTGGAAGACAGATATTCAATATATGGAACTCCCCCTTTTTGAAAATATTTCATCTGTTTGTGAAACCTATTACTTTACCTAAATATGAATGAGAGAGGGACTAGATTCCCCCACATTTCCCTTCATTTTTAGCCTCAAACTTACCAACCACATTTGCAGGGAAATGGTTAGCTAAGATTGTAAATTCTTTGGGACAGGGACTGTCATTTATTATTTGTTGCTCCTTTTTAACCACAGTGCCTAGTCAAAATTTTGGTTCCCAGGGGTGTTCCAGTAGGAAGTAGAAATTGGTGATAGCCAATTATTTTTTTATATGATTTTGTTTATTTACAAGGAATCTACAAAGTCCTGTGTCTCTGAACCCAGAAGGAATCAAAAAGCCAGAAACTGCTTTTTCTTACAGCACCGAGAGAATAGTTTTCAGCTTGCACCCTGTGACATCAGGCATCAGCTCTGCTAGCTGGTGCACCCTCTTCTGTGGTGTCATGCCGCAGTCACTTATGCTCCAGAGACCCATGTCACTCCCAGGACCACGGCATCCTCTTCATGACACAGCCCTATGGCTGTGCTGCACTCTGTGCTCCCCCCCCTTTCAGGGGACAGTATTGCAGTCCCTTAGTCCAGCCACTTCCTCAGTGGTGAGTGGAGGCGGGGGTGGGGATCCGGGTCTGCCCACTACTCCGGGTCCCGGCACACAGACCCTGTAAAGGGCCGTGCTTGTGGCGCTTCCTCTGACTCCTCAATAGATTTCCCTGGTCACTTCCACATGGCCCTAGCATCCTCTTTGCCCTTGCCTGCAGATCCCTGCAACCTGCCAGGAGTTGCCTTTGGCTCCCCGGATCTCTGCCTGCCGCACTGCTCTGTCCGGGGTGCTTGCTGTCTTCAGCCTGCAAGGCAGCCAATCTGTCTCCCTCCTCAAGGTCCAGGGAGTGACTGAAGCTGTTCTGCTCTGTAGCCCTTCTTATATGGGCCAGCCCATCCCAGTGTGAGGCAGGCGCCTCAGCACACACCCCAACCCAAAACCTTTCTCCAGGGTCAGCCACTGTGCTTTGAGCTGCTCCTTAAGGCTGTCTCTCTCCCTCAGTCTGTTTGTGTCCATCCTCAGGCCAGTTCTACACTATACACTTACTTTGGTATTACTGCATTGCTCCTAAGTGATGTAGTTATACCAAGCTTAATCCCCCCAGAGTAGACAGCGCTATGTTGGTGGGAGAGCTTCTCCTGCCAACATAACTACCGCCTCTGGCAGAGGTGGAGTTATTAAGCTAGCAGCAGAGTTCTTTCCCATCGGCTTAAGGCATTTTCACCAGAAACATTTCAGTGGCGCAGCTGCATCAGCACAGCCAATGCAAGTTTGTAGTGTAGACCTGTCGTCAATTTCTTTGTGATCTCCTTCTCCCTGCCCATCCATACCAACTCAAAGGAACACGTAGCAAAAGCTCCTGGGTGGATTCACGCACACCTTTTGTTTTAGGTGTGGGTTTATATTTACAGTCATGTTAATTGTAGGGTGAGTTCACACCTACCAATCTCAATGGGGTTTTAACTCAACCCATAACAAGGTTTCACCCAGTCATAACAATATGTTTGTATAATGCCTAGCACAATGGAGCTCAGCCTGGTTGTGGCCTACAGGCATTACTGCAATATATAAACATTATTAATAAAAATGAATAATAACTTTTATAGATAATAATATACTACACTATCATTGCCTGACAGTGGTTAAAGCTATGTGAAATTCAGGGATTTCACATCACAAAGGTGCATGCAAATATTTTTCTGCAATTTCAATTTTCATGGATTTGTACCCTGCCTCCCCTTTTAATTTCCTTATGAGCTTGAAAGAACTCAACCCTCCCCCCTGCCCCACATAAAAAGAGAAACTCATTCAAAGCTACCAAATTTTAACTGATTTTTGTGGGTGTGAAACCACACAAAATTACATAAGTAGCTGGAAAGGTGTGTTGGATTTTTTTCTGTCTCATGCACCAGCAAATCTGTCAGCTAAATTTGGACTTCAGAAACATCATTGTTGCTGATGGTGCAAAAAGGCCAAATGAATACAGTTTGATTTTCATTGCAGAGCTGGTGGATAGAAAAAATAATCTTTTGACTTGTAAACTGAGATAATATTTGATCTGGAAATTATGGAGAGAAAATGAATATGAAACCCTACAATGTCATTTTTTTAGATTCCCTTTTCTGACTAATAGCACTGACAGATAAGACACCAAATATGCTTACTGTGCAGGCATCATTCTTACCACCCACCAAATGACAGCCTTTTCTCAGATTCATGACTGCTGGCTGCAAATGTCTCTACTCACCTACTCGTGCCCTTGCCAACCACCACTGATTTAACTGAAACTGTTAAAATATATATTTATGATGACTTGTGGAACCCCTTGAATATGGCCGCAGATTTGGGTTGTCTTGAAAATGTGATTCTCTACACTTATTTGTGTAGCGTTAATGAAAGTGGACTCAGATTTACATCTGGGTGTGCAAGGTCCCTTCCAAGGCCACCCACTTTTTTCATCACCATGGATCAATCCCCCATTTACCTTTAATATCTTTAAAAAGCAACCCTTTCCACTCTCCATGATTTAAAGAGGCTAGTTCTTTGGCTCCTTGGGGCCACATTTTGTGGATCGCTTACCACCACTTACCACCATTGCTTACCACCACATATAAAATAGTTTTATATGGGGATGGAGTATGATCCAAACCTCCCTGAAGCCAACAAAAACACTTCCATTGATTTTATTGGGTTCTGGATCAGGCCCAGAGAATGTGGGCCTCCTGCTCCTATCATTGAAACTAACAGGAAAATGACTGTTTCCCCTGCCAGATGCTAGTTATGTGAAGAACAGGACCTGATAGGTACTCTGTGATCCCCAGAGTGCAAACTGATCCCTGGTTGCAAATCAGTCCCTCGGGAACCCATCAGTGCTTCCTTTGTAAACATGCCTTCTCAGTCACTGCACTCGGTCGTGCTGATAGCTGTTTTCTGCTCCCCTTGCATGATTATAGCTGGGTTATGTTGCATATATCCCTGAGCCAGAAGACCTTTTTAAGAGTGGGGGACAGTGCCCTCTACTAGGTGGTCCCTACAGTGAGCCTGCAGGGATGAAGCTACTTGGCATTATCATGAGATTTAGCAATAACGCCATGAAAGGAATGAGAATTTGTGTATTATCTCCCAAGACATCAGGGAAAGTATTAACTGAAGTGCTAAATTACATTTAAAATGTTGCTGTGTGAAGCCATTCAACTTTGTTTGTAGAAAAATATTTTGACCAATTTCAAATAATTTATCTCCAAATCATCTATTGTATTCAGGCTGTGGAAATGAAAGGTTGCATACTTCCATTCTTTGGCTGTGAACATGAACAACATTTTCCATGCACTGACTCTGTCAATGGGTATTTTTTTTTCAGTCAGCCATTCATCACTTGCAAAATATAAAAGCTAATTGTGTTTCATTTTATTGGTCAGAGGGGATTAGGACAGAAGACGTGCCTTGAAAATATGGCATCTCTGTGTCTCTCACAGCTGAGACTGTAGTTAAAATTCTAATTTGACATGGAACTACTAATGCCCCATTAACTAAGGTCTGTATAATAGATTATATTGAACTCCCCAGTAGACTGATTCACCTCTCATTTACCTTGGTGTAACTCCAGTGACTTCAGTGGCACTGCTACTGATTTACACCAGTGTAAAATGCATGGGAATCAGGTTTTTTGTATGATTACAGGTCAATACAGATAGGCTTACGTATTTCTTGATCCACCTCCTGGTATGTCCCTTGTTTGGGGTTTTTTGTTTTCCCCTCACCTCTTGTCAGGATATATGGACGTTTCTGTTTTGCCTCTTATAATTCTCAGTTTAACCACTTTTCCCATTTAGACTTCAGTAATACATGTTTTGAACAAATTTGTGATAATGTGATGAACAAGGTTGTATAATTGTGAAGTATTATTGATCATTAAAAATTATTGAGGCAATGGAATAACCCTCTTCTCCCCCTTATATGCCCCCTGCAAAAAAAAAGGTAAGCTTCAAAACAACAGTGGAGCTGCTCCATGGCCATTACTCTAACCTCAATGATGCAGTAGTGTTTGTGTCTCCTGTACTGTCCTTGCATTGTGGATTTTGACAAGTGGCTCCACATAGTCATTCATTGGCCATGCCCCTGCCTCACTCCATCTGCAAAAATTGCCATAGATGAGAAACTGAGTGCCCCATCCCAGGGAGATTCTGCTCCTTATTAATAAAAACGATATAGTTAATGACATACTGCACAGTATCTCTCACATATTGAAGCATAGACATCTAGAAATCCACCATCCTCTGCATTTGCTGGAAATATATGGGATGTGCTCACATAGAGCTGTCTTCAAGGTGCTGAAAACTCTGGTGTGATCCAATAAATCACCTAAGCAGGTGCTTACCTTTAAGCATGTGATTAGTTCCATGAAGTCAGTGGATCTATTTACTTGCTTGAAGTACCTGCTTAAGTGCTTTGCTAGATCTAGCTAGAATGTGCTACAGTGTACAGGTTTGAGCCCCTAATCAGAATGTTGGATCTCAGTTCATTGATTTAGAGGACAGAAGAAAACTCCCATACTCCCTGTCAGTATAAAGTAGTGGGTTGCTGACCCTGCATTTAATAAGCTGTCCATAGTATTTTTTCATGGATTGTATGCAATGTGGTAATTTCCACTCCACTACTCAAGCCTTGCTGAACTCACAATATTTTCAGACAATGTCTTTATCCAGCAGGAAAGAAACATTTGAAATTTCTGTTTATCAGACTCTTAAAGGACACAAAGTACTTGGAAATGCCTATGTTAAGTGATAAAAGGGAAAGCAGCAGTCACTAGACCTACTTTAACATCCGGAATTATCCACACAGAGTACAATCAATTTCAAATAACAAAAAATAATATATATACAAAATAATTCCAGTATTTCTAAATGCTTTATTTAATTTAGGAGACTACTATAAATCTATTTATCAATTGGAAATTTATTCATGTCTTATTAATATTAGAAAATAAAATATAAAAAATAAATCTCAATGCACATATTTTTGATAACTGTGACAGGATTTCTGGATAAAAGTAAATGGGAGATGCTCTCATTTTTTCTGAGGATAGCATCTGGTTCTTGGTCAAAAGTAGCTTGGAGAAAATGTAAATGGCCAGAGCTGGCTTTAAGAAAAAAGATACTGTATACCAAAAGAAAAACCCTTTCCTATCCAATAGCTTGTTATATAAAATACGTTTTGTATATATGTTAGTGTTCTGTGTATATGAATAGCTCACAAAGATTACATCTTTGTGTTCCACTGCTCAGATACTGTGGTAAAAAGTGCCTTAGAAATAGGAGATATTTGTACATATACACATACCCATACATATCCCAATACTTTAATGTACAAAGAGTACAGCAGGTTTCCATGTCTAATTTATGCCAATTACTAGCCTTACCAGTCAAGAGGGCTGATTTAATGGCAAGAACAATTTATTTCCCTCTGGGTAGGTAGAAACAGTTGGACTCAGCTTCTTAAGAGCCTTTGTTCATGAACATCTGTGTTCAAACTCCTGTAGTTAACAGATGATGCTCGCAATAAAAAAAAAAAAAAAAAAAAAAAAGATTAAGGCTTCCTGTAAATGTCATTGTCAAATTTTGTGGACCTCTACGTAATCGTTATTGGGAGGGAACGTGATCTAACTTGTTACAGCACTTTTATTGAGGTGATTGCTAGTATAAGACCTTTGTGTGACAAATGGCATTTTTCTGTTTCTGACATTATTTTGCAGCCAGCAACATACTTTATGTTAGTATATCAGGCTAAGTTTCCAGAAGTGGTCAGACAGTAAGATTTGCCTGGGCAGTTGTTGAATTGCACAAGCAAGTACATGTAACAAAATATTTATTGTTACAGCTTAAAAACACTTTTAGCCATGCAAGTTGATTTGAATATTAAGTTCTGTGAATGCGAATTGTATACTGATGCTAATACACTATGCCACTTTCCAGCTTACAGGGAGCTAATTGTAGCTCTCTGAGTCTCAACCACCTAGCCCCTGCATAAGTTAAAGCTTGTGGGCTGGGGTGGGGTCCGATCACAGTTTTAATTTACACCAGTGGAGAATTGGGCACAGCTCTGCTCTTGAACGGCTTCTCCGGCATCCTCTCCAACCTCAACACACACATTCCCTTCACTTACAGTGGGAGAAATGGGATGTTCCAGCATAGGAAGCTGCAAAGCCACCTCTTCCAGCTTTGTGCTGGTCAGAAATTCTCCCTATATAAGGAGAATTCTCTACTGCAATTTTCTCTCTGCTTGTGGTTCACTTTATGCAGCTTAAGCAGTATGGACAGGTAAATCTGGCTCTGTAATGTAGTGTCTAGTAGCCTCCCCTCATGTTGCATCTTTCTGCTTGAAGGTTTGATTTGTGGGAGTCTAAAGAACTCCATTCTTTTACAATTATGTACTTAGTGCCTTGTCCACTTAGTATACTTAGCATACTGTCCATGTTTTCCACGTTTACTGTACAAGAATAGTGTACTAAGTACGTTCATTGTACACGGTCATAAGTACATAATAGTAAAGGGTAAAGTTCTCCAAACTGTATAAACCCATAAAAGAAATACTCCAAGAAAAATATGTGAATCACATTCCACAGGTTAATAGCATAAGGTGGCATGTCACTTAGTATTCACTTACATTTGAGTGATGAAAACGGAATGCAAATACTTTCTAGCTAAGAATTGTAGTTGGTTTTCCGTATGTTTTATTTTATAATTCTGATATTGTCTGCATTTAGGAAGATAGTTGATCGGGTGTTGGACTCAGTGGGGACACACTAGTGTAAAGCTGGTGCTTCCTGGAATGTATTGCTAAATAATGGCTTTCACAAATTTTCACAATTATTATGGTGTTTGTTAAAAAGTCAGTATTTGCCTTTCCACATATTTCCCCCTACATTTAGAACAGGAGATAATTTTGATAACTGAGGTAATAATTGGCAAATATTGACTTTTTAGTATATCCTTCTGTGTTTAGGGTTTTAATACTGGAAAATACATTGTCTAATGAATGTGCAGTACTGGCAACAGGAATCCCTATAGCTAAATTCCAACACAGATTTGAAAACTTGGCCCTAGATATCCACAATACAAAACAAGCACATGTTTGGTTTTGAGTATTGTACCCTTTACTAGTTAATAAAAGTGATGCTGGTACTGTCAACTTGCTAGAGTGATATATGAATGAGGGTGACTGTTGTTAACCTTCACAATGGAAAGGCCTGGATAAGTGCTATATCTACAGCCAGTTGAGAAATTTTTTAGGTTTTTAGCAAAAAATCTCATGAAAAATGTGTCTGTTTTTCATCACAGAATGTGGAATTTTGAAATGTTTTGACCAATACTAGATATATGATAACAATCATGAAAAAGCACTGAATTTTGACTTCTTTTCTTCCTGCAGACTGGTATTTGCGAAGCTAAAGCTCTTAATGATAGCCATAGAATACAAGTCAGAAAAACGGGAAAGCAGGTACGTTAATGACTAAAAAATTTGACAGCTTTTCAGTATGCACCATGGACAATTTGGTCTTCTCATTTTTTTTTTCTGAATGAACATAGCTCTTTTGTGCATGTGAAAGCATTTCAAAGCATAATTAATGTGGCATCACCTTACACCAGTTCACATAATACTGGCAGGCTCTGCCTCTCTCCCCCTCTGCACCTGAATTAACATTATGTCAAATACTTTGTTGAAAGAAAGACTGGTAGTTTTATGTACAACTTACTTCAATAAGTGTCACTTGGTATCAGTGAAACAAATAGCTTCCACCTTTTTTTTTGCCCAGGCTGACCTCATGAGGGAGCCAGTCTGCTCTAATCAGAAAAGTAGTGTATTTTACTGGACGGTCAGGAATGAAAGATCGCAACAATCTCATGATAATATGTGCTGTATTATGTACTGCATGCATTTCTCTGCATCACAGTTTTAAATGAATAAACTGTTATTTTTAGAATAAACATGGAAGGTTTGGACAGTATAGATACAATAGATAGATATAGATACATATATATGTGTGTAAGGGTGTATAAATAATATGATTGAGCTGGGAAGGATTTGTTTTAGTTAGAAAATCTGAATATGCCAATTTCACTCTCCATCCAAAAATTGAAGGAAAATTTTTTTATAGCTAATAACAAAAATTTACAGACAGAAAAAGAGTTGTTTTGTGTATGAGAGCTAAAAAGAGTCCCAGCTTAATGTGCATTGCTGTCAGAATTCTATCTAATTTATCAACACCTCCATCTGTGCATTCACACCACATTCATTGTTACCTGAGATGGTAACAAAACCTCCTGGTCTGTTGCCAGTGTGCTCTAAAAGGGCATGATGCAAAGTAATTGTGGACTTACAAACTGTATTAAATATTTCTGAAATATGTTATCAACATACTGTAGACAAATCTATTACAAGATTCTGTAGTAAAACTGTTAACATACGCAGAAGTCTGTCATCTTATCTTTTTGGTAACTGGTCACCTAAACCTAAGATGGAGGTGATATTGAGTTTATACAGTGTTAGACCATGTCTACACTACCACTTCTGTCGGCAAAGCATATGTTGGGCAAGGGTGTGAAAAAACACACCCTTGTGCGACGTAAGTTTCACCAGCATAAGTGGTAGTGTGCACAGCATTATGACAGCAGGAGAGCTTCTTCCACCAACATAGTTACCACCGATTGTTGGGGGCGGTTTAATTATGTCAACAAGCAAGCTCTCACCTGTTGGCATAGAGCAACTACACAAAAGATCTTACAGTGGCGCAGCTGCATCAGTACAGCTGTGCCACTGTAAAGTCTTTAGTGTAGATACAGCCTTAACCTTCACCCGAACAACCAGTTCAGTTCTTAAACCATGTATCACACCTTTGGACATGTTTTTATATTTTTTTAATTATTTGTTTAAAGAATGTTTAATCGTCCCTAAGTATCCATTTTTGTGATTATAAAGAATCTATTAAAAAAGTCCTGGGGTATCCAAGACAGTCTGAATGTTTCCACTTGTTAAGTGGATAGTTGAAATATAGCTCCCATTGAATGTTTGATTTTACATCCCTCTTTTTTTTTTTTACAGTCCTCTGACAAATGATATGTGAAATGGTGTATGTGACGCTGGATTTTCTTTTTGTCCAATACCACTGCAAATTAAGTCAGAATTTTGAAATGTTTTCAACTCCCATGGGCTTATCTTAAAATAGATACCTTCCAATGAATAGCCTCATTCTGCATTAGCAGGTGTAGAGCGAGCAATTTATTGTTTTCATGTTTGATCAGTTTCATCCATTAATAGAAAGGACAATACAATAGATACATTATCGGTAACTATTTACATGAAGTTCTTGGTTTATACTGCTTCTCAATAAGAATTCATATTCAGCTCTTTGCTGTCATTGCTTCCATTGTCATTCTGTGATATAAGTGTTGATATCGTAGTTTTTCTTCAATAATTTAGGAGAGGATCCATCTCCCATGTAGGTCAATTGGAGCCTTCCACCAACTTCAATGGGAGTTGGATTGGTCCTTATTCACATGATGGTACAGAAAAGTCAAATAAAGTAACACCGCATGATAGAGCATCCACATATATATATTCATTACTTAATGTCAAAAGTTAAAAGTTCATAGTAAAGAAATATGGTAGAAAGTGAGGACAACAGAATTTCTAGGAAAAAATAAAATACTAATGAAGATGAGTTAACAGTTCTGAGACTGTGATAGCACAGTATTTGTTATACAACAGTAGAGAAATCCATTAGTTGGAGGGCCAGCTTTTGCTCTTTTAAACTAGTGCCAAAATAGTACTGTTGGTCTGATGAACCAGGGACTGTTTTAAGGTTAATTATCTTGTGAACCACCATAGCTGGAATATTTACATTTCATTAGAAAGCTTGGAATAATCACTTTCCTGTGACATATGATGTTAATTTATAGTTCTGCTTGTCCATGTGATACTGGACCTCAGTATCACATACTTCTGATACCGTCCTGAATTTCTACCATATGCTTTGGCCCCAGTTAACCAGAGCACTTAAGCATATGCTTAAAAATACCAGTAAATAATTAATGTAATAAATTAAATAAAACCCATGCTTTAAAACCTGGTAAAGTCCCATTGAGTTTAATGGGACTTCAAAGTTAAGCACGGGCTTAAGTGCATTGCTGAATTTGAACATGTTAGTCTAACCAGAAATGTAATGGTAGAAACCATTCATTTCTCACTTTTTAAGGTTTGTTGAGAATATTGGCTCCTAGAGTCATGCCTGAATTGAAGCAGAAGATGAGAAAGCAAGACAGTGATCAGAATAACCTGATTTTAAGCATGGGGAGTCAGTTTATTGCATTCATTATTCACCAATATTTTTTGTTGCTGTTGATTGTGGTGAAAATATCAGACCTTTTTCCCTCCAATTCTAATGTCTTCAGCATTTAACTGGACCTTAATTGGTAGTTCCTCTTCAATGTGAATAGGGAAGCTGCCTATACCATGGGACTGAACCCAGCTTCACACACTTCTGGGGCAAGGGGTCCACAGTGGAGGTATACAAATTAACTTGCCTCCTTGTATTGTGAAACTTTTGAGAAGTTCTCCATAGTTTACATTCAATGGCAACAAAAATGTTCAGAGGAAAAAATATTTAACTAGATGCCCTTGCTTTGAGGACCAGTATAGCATGATGTTCCTGAGTCCAGAAACATTTTGAAGCTCCAGTAACAATTTTTTCAGGGCCAGTGAAAGATTACTTCTTTGAATAGTGTCCCTGTGGGTGCTCCACTTCAGGTGTGCATATACCCCTGAGATTTGATCAGAAATTTTTGGTAGCAGTGCTCGTTCAGCCGACGCATACACCCTACACACCCTCGTGCCCCATACTGAGGCTATATAGGGCTTCGCAGGCAAACCGCACTCAGTTTCTTTTCAATCTCCTTCAGCCAGAGACAGAATTTAGTGTGCACCTGTTTCCTCTTTTATTATTATTCTTAGCATTAATAGTTCTTAGTAGTGGTAGATTTAGTGTCTTGTAGATGTTGGAATGTTTGTTCCCACTTTTTCTTCTCTTTTCTTTCAAAAAAATTATATATTCATATTTTTGTTTGTTTATTTTTCCCCCTACTGAGGGGCCCTAACAAATTTTCTTCTGTCTGGGCTGCTGGGCTCTCTGGGATTTAAAAGGTGCCTCTCTTGTCAAGAAGTAATCCCCATTAGTGACAGGTACTCCCAGTGCATTTGTTGTTTGAGAGACGCTCATATTCCCAGCAAGCACTAGATCTACACTTCTTTTAAGGGAAGGTTCCCATAAAAACAGGGAAATAAAGTATAGGCTCTTAATAATAGAGCTAACCTTAAGACTGGCTTCTGATCAGATGCAGAAAACCCACCTGTACAAGCTACTAGTGCCGTGTCGACATTGAGATTACAGTCACTGAGAGCTTCCAAGGTGAAGATGGCATAGAAACCCTGGTCTCTGACAATCTCTATGAGCGAGGTACCAACAACTGCGCTGGCGGTACCAAGAGCTTCCCACTCTAACACAAAGGAGGGGATAAGATGAGAAGAACAGCAAGTTCCTCCTTGAAGAAGATTCAGTCACTGGAGGCCCTGAGATGGCTGCTTGTGAGGCTCTGAGCACTTCAGGTACTATGAAGCACTTCAACTAAGTCCCATACTACAGCGATAAAGGCCTCAGCACCAAAGACTACTATTACCAAGAAATAGTGGAATCTACTATCCCCTTGGTACTCACATCAATGCCTTGGACAATGGCATCTGGAACATCATCAGTGCCTGTATCAAGTTCTGTTGTGCTCCTGGTATCACAAACATTCTGGTACCCGAAAGACCTCATGGTACCGAATGAGCCTGAGTCTCCACTCCTTGTGATTTCTGCACACCTCTCAGTACTGAGGTCTGCTGAGTCCCTGACTGCTCATGTTTCTGAGAGACCTACGTCTTCCCTAATTTCTACTATCCATGAAGCAGGGTTGCCACCTCTCATACAATATGTGGAGGAGCATTCTGACTCAGACTCTGAACTTTCAGTTCAAGGGTCTCCACTTTATTCCAGTATCAGAGGGGTAGCCGTGTTAGTCTGGATCTGTAAAAAGCAACAAAGAGTCCTGTGGCACCTTATAGACTAACAGACGTATTGGAGCATAAGCTTTTGTGGGTGAATACCCACTTCGTCAGACGCATTTTATTCCAGAAGACATTATTCCCTGATGCAGATGCAACAAAGCAGGATATCAGACCCCTACCTACAAATTTTTGGATGATCAACGTTGGATACCTCCCCCCACCATGCCTTTTCATTCCCCTCACTGGCCTTACTGAGTGGCACACTGTCTGAAGTGGTTCACGACCGTGAGTGCCAACCCATGGGGAGACTGTCAAAAAACAGGGCAGATACCCCAAACTGTCCGTATGTTCTATAATTAGATTTCCCCAGCCCAGTAACAAATGTGAACTGAAGCGCTATAATTGTCCTACCATGGAATCACAAACAGACTGAAATGCCCAGGAGGACTATCTTGCAACTGAGGCAAGCTAGATTTTGTAATAGTTGGTTGCTATCTACCAAAGATCACTAAAGATTCAGGTGGCTTCCACTCCCAAGAGACCAGTCACTTACCTCAAGTCAATTTGTACCTCAGATCTGGCATCAAAGACAATGCTTGTAGCCAATCCTATAGTAAACTAACTAACGATTTATTAATTAGGAAAAAGAAATACAGGTTAAAGCAGACAAACATATATACACGAATGAGTTACAGTCTGTGGTTCGAAAAGGTAACAGAATTGTAGCAATCTGTCAGCACTGAATGTCTTTTAGGGCTAACCCAGGTTCATTCTGGGGGTCTCTGTTTCTGTTGCATAGCTCCAACCCTGTCAAAGTCCAAAAAGCAAAAGATATGAAAAATTTTCTTGTTCACCATTTTTATTTCCTTCTTCCAGAATCCAAGCTGATGGGATGATCCTTTTTTCATTTGGACCGCTACATGGGTGTGAAGGGGCAATTAACAAAGTCTTTGTATTGTGATGTCCCACAATGGCCCATTTAGTTTTGATGGCCTTCTTAATCAACAGGAGACAATCTCATCTGACAGATTGATGGTTTCAGGGCAACCATTTTTTACAGTTATAAAGCAAAAATTTAAAGCATGTGATAAAGATATTATAAATGAGATTAATGCATGCAGCAATTTACAAGCGTTTCATAAAATCTAAACACTAAACATATTGTTATAAATTCAATATCCATACTGACACACAGGAGAAAAGAATGGTTCACAGCAATGAATTTCAGGCCTTGGCTGGGGCCTAAAGCCTCGACAAGAGCTGGCACCTGGTTTGCCAGTGTCACACTGGGATCCTTTGGCAATGTACCACCAGCGATTTCAAGGGACCATGATTCCCAGGAACATAGAATCCCTTGTTCCTGGATACTACCCATCCATCCTCCCCATTCTGAGCCAAAGGAGACCTTAAAGGAGCAAGAGGCAAGGGCAGAGAAGGAATCCCCCCCCAAACACACACACACGAATATTTCTTGTCATCACCTGACGAGGCAGTAATGCCACAACTGCCTTCATTAGCCAAAAGACTTTAGGCAATTCCAGAACCTGATGAAAACAGGTCGCTGACACCCTGCAGATTCCCCTGGAAGAAGTCCAGGGTTCCCAGCACAGACTTCTGGACATATAGCACAGGTCTACCCCAGCACGGGCATCACTGCCAATTAATGAAGCCCTTTTTGAGCCAGCCAAGACCATCTGGCAAACTCCAGCAATGCCCCCCCACCCCTGCAATTGGGCTGATTAAAAAAAAAATACTACGTTCCAAACAGGGATTCTGAGTTTTTATTTTCTTGCCCAGTACCAAATTCTCTGGTAGTGGACAGTCAATGAAAGGGGCAGGCAACATACCCCAAAAGCCACCTTTTATAATAAGGGCCAAAAATGGCTGGACCTTTTTGGTTGTAAAAGCTACTTATCAGCAACCTCCTAGTTCATGATAGCTAACCACCAGGTGCTGAGGTCAAAACATGACTATCTGAACTACATGACCATTTGCCACAGGAACACTGAGAACAGTTTGAGCATAACGGAGTGTCAGCTCTTTGGAAAAATATCACTGCATGCTTCACTCGATACAGTGGACCCTACAGCTGGATCTATTTCCACAGCAGTGGTGATGAGACAAGCTTTCTGGCTTCAGTTGTCTAGATTCCTGTGGGAAGCACAATCTATAGTGGAAGGTTTACCTTTCAATGGCCACAAGCTTTTTGCAGACTCCATAGATGACTCGTTTCATACCTAAAGGATTTTAGGGCGGCACTTTAGGTCTTTGGGGATATACACACCTGCAAATAAGAGAATATTTAGCAGATCTCAATCAGCACAAAGATCTCACCCTGTTCAATTTTCCATCTTCCATAGGCCACCATAACCACTAGCTAAGAGATTGATATTTTCAAAGAAGAAGCCTACAACTACACTGACTATTTCATCCCAACCATCAACATCATCCATATGACAATTATGATTGTTTGGTCAAGAGTCTAAACCATGCAGTGACCAGAATTTCTCAGGTGCATTACGTAACTCCCCTACTCAATTTGGGGAACCGCCTCTCTCTATTCCATTGAGTATGGGAGGCTATAACATTGGACAAATGGGTATTGGAGGCCATTACATTGGGTTATAGTATCCAATTTACCTTAATCCCACTTCCCACCCCCCTTCCCTATCCCTCGTCATGGACCCCTCTTACGATCAATTACTGACACAGGAGATCTCATTGCTCCTAAGTCTAGGAGACATTGAACCAGTTCCACTTCAACACAGGAGAAAAGGGTTCATTCAAAATATTTTCTGATACGTAAGAAAAACAGGGATTGGAGGCTGATACTAGATCTCAGACAATTAAACAAGCGTGTCAGACATCTGAAATTCAGGATGGTGTCCCTAGTAGCTATAATTCCCTCCCTGGAATTAGGGGACTGGTTTTTGACCCTTGACTTCAAAGATGCCTATTTCCACATAGCAATTCATCCCTCTCAAAAAAGATTTCTTCATTTCACAGTCACAGTTGTTACCAGTATTGGGCCCTACCCTTTGGTCTGTCATCCACCCCACGGGTGTTCTCAAAGATCACGGTGGTTGTAGCAATCTAGTCCATCATCTAGGAATAAGCCTTTCCCTACTTGACAACTGGCTCCTCAAGGGAAAGTGATATCAGGAGGCATGGTTGGCAGTTGAAACAACAACTTTACTATTCTAAAGTCTAGGCCTGCAGATAAATCTTGAGAAATCGTTTTTGACCTTACACAGCAAATTCTCTTTATAGGAGAATTTTTAGATTTGATAATGAGCAGAATTTCTCTCCCTCTCGACAGGTTCCTTGCTCTAAAGGACCTTATCTAAAGAGTGCAGCTGAACCCTCAAGTTCCAGCAAGGACATATCTGCAACTGCTGAGACATGTTGCAGCTTGCATTTTTGTGACACAGGTTGCATCCTTGATGTCTCCAGGGGAGGCATAGAACAGTTTATGTACCCAAAAAACACAGTCTGAACAAACAAGTATCTGTACCCAACTGGCTCCTTCAGTCACGCACCTGGTGGCAGAATCCTTCCAAGGTTTGTGCAGGAATCCTGTTCACCCAGAATCCCCCTATTATTATATTAACATCAGATGCTTCCCTCTTGGGATGGGGAGCACATTTGGGTCTTCACATAGACCAATGCAAATGGTCATGACAGGAACAATGCTTGCACATCCATATGTTGGAGTTAAGAGTTATCAGAACTGCTTGCCTTCACTTTCTTTCCCTACTCAAAAACAAGTCCATGAAGATCATGACAGACAACGTAGCTTGCATGTATTATATCAGTCATCAGTGGGGTGTGCGCTCCCCCCCACACTGAACTGAAGTGATAAAACTGGAACTGATGCATAGCCAATCAGATAATCATCTCAGCTTCTTACCTCCTGGGTACACAAAAAAACATGGCAGAGAACCTCAGCAGATATTTCTCCCTAAATTACAAATGGGAGTTGGATTCTTGAGTCTTCAAAAAGAATTCCTAGCTTGAGAATGTCCACAGGTTGACCTTTTAGCCAAGGCAGTCAACACGCAGTACAGGAAATTCTGTTTCAGAGGGGGACTTGATCCCCAATCTCTAAGAGACATTTTCCTTATTATATGCACAAAAGGTCTTTTTTATACATATCTTCCAACTCCATCGCCTTTAAATGTCCTCATCAAGATCAAGCAAGACCAAGCCAAGATCATTTTGATTGCTCCAACTTGGCCAAGACAAGTTTGGTTTCTTACCTCATTAAACTAACCTCTTGCCCTGCATGGTGGCTCTCAATCAAACCTCGACTATTGTCTCAGGATGCAGGTCAGACACTTCATCCCAATCTGAACATTCTTCAACTACAAACATGGTTCCTGAGTGGTTCTCCAGACCAGAGGCCATCTGTTCATCGGAAGTACAAAATGTACTTTTAAATAGCAGAAAGAGATTTACCAGACACACTTGCCTTCAGAAATGGAGAAGATATAATCTTTGGTGCATCTGGTGCCATCTTTCTCCTATCTAGTCATCTTGTTCCACAATCTTGATTTACCTGTTGGAATTGAAAGCTTCAGGTCTTTCTACGGGTTCCATTCAAGTTCATTTAGCGGCAATAACAGCTTTCCATGTGCCAGTAGTAGGTTTCTTAATATTTGCTCAGCAAAACAGAGCAAGATTCCTGAAAGGCTTTATGAGTCTTTTCCCTCAGGTTAGAGCCCTGACACTGCTTTGGGATCTCATGAAACAACCCTTTGAGCCACTGGCTATATGCTCACTGTTACATCTGTCTATGAAGATGGCCTTTTTGGTGGCCATTACTTCTGCTCAAAGGTTTGCAGAGATGGGGGCTTTAATTGCAGGCCCTCCATTTACTGTGTTCTCCAAGGGGAAGGTATCATTAGGACCCCATCCAAAGTTTTACCTAAGATTTCTGCTGAGTTTCACATTAACCCCAAACTAGTCACCTTTTGTTTTGTTTTTTCCCTAAGCCGCATTGGCCTACCCAGGAGTCTATCTTCTATACATTAGATGTTAAGAGGGCATTAGCCTTTTGCTTCGACAGAACCAGGCCATTCAAGAAGACCCGTAGATTCTTTGTTTCTATTGCAGATAGGTCAAGGGGAAGCCTCTGTTTCCACTTATTGACTTTCTATACGGATTTCTGGATGCATTATTGCCTCTTATTGTTTTGCTGAGGTTCCGCCTCCACTACAAGTAACTGTGTGCTCTACTAGATCATAGTCTATGTTGGTAGCCCACACAAAAACATTCCAGTTGCTGAAATCTGCAAGGCTGCAACGTGGTCATTGGTGCACATGTTTTCTGCCCACTATGTCTTGGTTCACAATGCAAGATCAGATGCTGCAGTAGGTCACACAATTCCTTCTTCACCGATGGACTCTGTTCCAAAACTCCCACCTCCTTGAGGGATTACTGCTAGGGAGTCACCTGAAGTGGAGCACTCACAGGCATGCTACTTGAAGGAGAAGAAGAATTTACACAGCTCGTGTAGTAAGATGAGTTTTTTGAGATTTGTGTCCCTGCAGGTGCTCCACTACCCATCCTCCTTCCCCTCTGCTTCGAAGCTACCTCTGTGGGACTTTGTGGTAGAGAAGGAAATGAGGGCAGTTCACTCATGTGGCCTTATATAGCCTCGTTACAAGGTTCAAGATTTTGCAGGGCTCATATGCAGGCCAAACGGGCACTGCTACCAAAAAATCTCCGCTTAAAGGCGCACGAGCGCATGCACATCAGAAGTGGAGCACCCACAGAGACACACATCTCGAAGAACTCCAGTCACTGCACAAAGTGAGTAAGCTATCTTTGTGTACTGGGCCTGCACAACAAACCAGATGATAACGTTTGTTGTCCCTGATTTCCATTATTATTTTTAATAATACATGTTATTTATCTGTTTTTATAAGCAAATTATATACCTGTTCCTATAGTTGCACAGAAAAGCTCCCTCTAAAGTCATGATAGTTTTCCGGTGCAAGAACCATAGGATGAGACATACTAGTGTATGCATTTTTACAGAGATACATAGTGAAATCCCAGCACCACTGTAATCAATAGCAAAGCTCCCATTGACTTCAGTAGAGCCACAATTTCAGCCATAGTGTAAATATCCATTTCCCTAAGCAATCATTTGCTGTGTACATATTTCATGATCCTTTTTTACCATTGTTACTTATTTTTCACACTGAAATTTAAAGATCTATTTTATTTTGTGAAGAATATGATTAAATCCTCTTTTTTTAAATGTAGATCTTTTCAAAAGCTTTTCATTAAAAAAAGAAACCCAATAGTTTATGCCAATCCAACTATAAATAATACAGCCATATACACGGTGAATGTAAAATATAATTTATGAAACAGATATTATGAAGCTACATAGACCATATTTTAGGTGATTACATATTCTTCATATTAGATCTAATGCATAATTATATTTTACCTTATGGCATTTTAAAAGTAACATAATATATTACAGTTAGGTTCGGTTTTTAAGAGATCGCTCAATTTAAAATTTTGATCCTGATTTGGAATCCACTAACATAGATCCCTGCACCTGTGCAGAATCTCACTTAAGTAAATGGAATTCCCTAGAGGTGCACTCTAGCTGATTCCAGTGTCAGATCAGAATCTGAATTAGCTGCTAGTGTATTTGAAATAATGTATTCTACTCTTGGGCTAATAATCCTGGATACGGTTGGTGTTAACATGCTTGAGAAACACTTCTTTAGATTTACTGTTGTTTCTATGATGCAGCCCCAAAGTTTATTTCTGAAATACTATTTCTTAAACCAGTTGCAGGAACGCATAATCTCCTGTGTAAAAAAAAATTAGTCCAAAGGGGCATGTAGAGAATCTGTCTGAGATCATGACAGAAAAAAGTTATTGAATATACAGAAACCACATCAATGCAAATTGCAAAGATACACACACAATCCCTATCCTAATCCCTCAATGCCATTTGGAGTTTTCCATTGCCCCCCCCCTCTTTTTTTTTCTTCCTACAAGAGTAAGCAAGAATGAAGGCCTAACCAACATTCTTCCCTCACACACCCTGTGTTTTACTCCTCTGTTAAATATTCTCTTTGTCTTTCCATTTATTTGTCCTCATTCTCAGCAGAAAAA
Organism: Trachemys scripta elegans; assembly: GCF_013100865.1. Lineage (NCBI taxonomy): Eukaryota > Metazoa > Chordata > Testudines > Emydidae > Trachemys > Trachemys scripta. Next base: position 64,995,883 of record NC_048304.1, on the reverse strand, counting down.
CCTTTTTTTAATGTTATGGTCATTGAAGAATTTTAAATAAAGGGTTTTTTTGCTTTTGTTTTGGTGTCAGTTGATTTCTTATCAAAGTGTTTGATTTGCAATTTTTTTCTTGTCGTTTGCAGAAGCCGAAAGCGGTATGCCCTCTTCGTTACCTTTCCTTCCAACCTCAACCCTACCTTCACTCCTTCTAACTTCAGGACTAATTCCTTGCCAAGAACTCAGGAAGATAACACCTTTGTCTATCTTTCTCTCTATATATGTACATATATATATATATTCATGTGTCTATGTGTGTGTGTATATATATATATATGCATATTTATATATGAGCCCCCAATTTCAAAGAGGAGAGAAAATAGAATCATTTTGTTTCTTTATTGGTTCTTGTGACTCATGCACTAACTTCTTTGCAGGAATTATAAAATTAAATAAAAGCATTAGACTTTTATTTCATCGTGGAACCATTGATGTATCCAATTATTACATTTGGAAATCAAACTTGGTCTGCTGTTCACCGTCCTTTTTTCTCTTTTTGTTAATTTGTTTTGTATTGTGACATGTCCTCTGTGTCTACCAGTCTTTGTGCTGCCATTTTATCTCCATATTCACAACCTTATTGATAGCCTCTCTTCCCACAGAGTCTTTCTGTAAAATACATGTTTCACAATACAATACTTTGTGCTCTTGTAGTTTCGCCTCCCATTAACAATGACCAAATGCCTGATTTTTTTGCATTGCTGATCCAGATTAATTATAATACAGTACTCATTAAAGCTACTGTACTGTTCCAGTGAAGTACCTATAGGTAGTTTAGGCTGTATGTTCATATTCATTTTATTACATGAGCTCATTTATTGAAACAACTCAATTGAAAGAGTTTGCTTCATTTGTTTTTTCTTTGTGTTGGCATGTTTTGCATATTCTTTTAATAACCACGTTACAGGCCTCATCTCTAGCCTACATTCCATTTTGTTGTTTTTGGTTTGAATGAAATAAACAAGGCGGGACCTACCACGTCCCTATTTTTTAACAATTTATCACAGTCTGGCTCTTTGTGGTGTCCTTTGGAGACTCCTGATTGTCGAGATGTATTTCAGTTTCCTACTTAATCACATACTCCAACCTTAATTTCCACATTTGTTCTGTTGTGTGTGTTCTGTGTGTTGTGTTTATTTTCTTTATAGTCTTACTCTACTGTGTTTTTTGAGTCGATGTGTGAAAAGAGAGGTGGCTTCCTGTCAGTTTGGCATTGTTGATATGATCCAACTGCAGAGAAGTTACTGCAACACAGCATCTTCAAGGATCTGCAGTTGTTGCACCTCTACTTGGCTTCTTGCTTTTGAGTATTTTTATCTTGTGGTGAAGGCATGCTGATTCTGGCATGTTGAGCAGTGTGAAAAAGTGTGGTACAAAGTCCAGTTGCTTGCTCCCAGAATAAAGTACATTATGCTGCTGAGTTCATTTATTTCCATTGTATTCCTAGTCGATTCACATCTTAAACCAAAAACACTAATTGAACTATTTTACAGTGTATTAATTTCAGCGCAATTATTGAACTAGTGCTAGCATATCCCTGGTAAAGTACCTTATGCGCGCATGGCACACTTAGTAGTCATTCTTATTAAGAACTTAATTCCTGGGAGCAACATTTTGTGATTCTGTTTGCTTGTAGTAACTAAGCTTTCATATACTATAGCATGTAATGTTGCAATGTGTCTTTTGCCTTGTATCCTTTTTAGTGTCATAATAGAATTTTCTATGTATAGCTATATGGAATTTGTACTCATGTCAGTCATAGAGCCCAGAAGAAAGAAGCAATGCCTATGAGTTACAAGCGGTGTGCAGCTGGTATTCACACAGATCCCACACGCTGGTTTGTGCACCAACCCTCACACGTGCTTTCAAAATATATTCTGAAAAGCCATAATGGTTCAAATTAAATCTATAATTTATAGTTGTTTTCATGACATGGCACAATTAAAGAGGCCATTGCACTAATATTGTGCATTTCATCTGGGCACAGCATGAACCAGTTTAAAATGGTAGCTGTGTTTATATGTGTGATAGCTATAGTCAATAACATCCCATTATCTCGTTTCAGTTAATATAAGTATTATAATATAACTATTATAATATGTAACTGATGAATATATTAGAGTTTCTATTTTAGTTGCCTGGGGAATGGTACAGTACATCTACCACAAGGTTTAAACCAGAGTTGTCATGGCCTTTTGTCACTGATTTAGTTCAAAGTTTGCCATTTTTGCTTCATTGAGTTAAAAAATGGACCCGTATTTTTAGACCAGGATCAATAGCAGGTAGGAGCGTATCTGAAAAATATGAAGAGGAATATCGCTGGGTCAGAACGGGTCTCTTGGCATGGATCTCCATGAGTGTTCTGTTATTTATTTATGTGTACATATTACATGTTACATGGTGAGGTTAGATATTAGCAATTAGGGATTAAATTTTCATAAGTCACTTAGAAGAACAAATCCTGTTTTACAAAGCTCCTAAGTCACTTAGTGCTTTTGCAAATTTATCCTAATGAAAGTAAAACATAAAGTACTAATAATACTGTAGAATGAGACATAGTTTGGCTCATACTGTGGGAGTTTCCCAACAGGAATGCAGACAACAAATCTTATGGTTCACTTTTTCTATGAGTGAGACTGAAGGTAGCTGGACAGTATGGGAAGATGGAAAAAGTTTTCTCCTCCTTCTCTTCTCAAATGTATGAACAAGGGTTTGTTAATATATTCTAATAGCATAACAAAAAATTATCTCGTATTAAGCTTTCTAGCAAGTAGTTTCTGCTTAGATACTGGCAGTGGATGGTTTGTACATTTAAAACACCAGAACAGAAACGATGTGGTTCTCAATACCTTGAGAGTTCAATTAACACCCCAGAAGCTACTGTTGGATATCTCTTTCTCATGTAGGTACTTATAGACCACAACCAAGTCATGGAAAAACTTCTCTTGGAAAAACTAAATAGAATGAACTGTACACAGTATTCCAGTAATATTTTCACTACCCTATCCATCTCCCTCCTTGATAGTCTCCTGCTTGTACATCCAAGGATTGTTCTAGCCCTCTTAACTACTGCATCACACTGGGAGCTCATGCCCACTTGTTACCTGCCATGACTCTAAATCCTTTAGAGAGTCACTGCATTCAAGGATATGCTTCCCATCTTGTAACTGTGACCTACATTCTCTGTTGCTAGATGTATGACCTTGCATTTTGCTGTATTAAAATGTAGGTTATTCAAATGAGCCCACTTTACCAAGTGGCCCAGATTATACTAGAGCAAAAGTTTTCAAACTATGGTCTGAGGGCCACAGAGAAATTGCTTGTGGTCCATGGAGAATTGACTGGTCACATGGTACTGCCTCCTTCTCCCTATTTTCAACTGCTAAATTGCATTAAACTGCAGCTAAAAATATATTAAATACTTTTCAAATATTTGTTTTCTATGTAAAGATGCAACAACAGCTGCCACATGACCCACACATTTATGAATGGTAGGGCAGGTTGCCAATGAGAGAATCTTTGTATTGAAATGTTGTCCATGTTGTGAAAAAAATTGAGATCCCCTATGCCAGAGGAATATACTCCTGAAAGTGAGGACTGCCAAAGAAACTACATATCAAAAGTGTTCTAGCTAGCTACTTCTTCATTAGTGCTGAAACTAACCTAAACGGAAATATAATAAAATAGGGAAATTTGATTCTCTCTTTAAAAGTTCAAAATTATATGATGTTCTTTGTCTGATTTCATAGGCTGGTATTAGATTAAAAAATGATCAAATGACTTTGTGATATCAGTGAATATTTGGAAAAATCAGGAGATGTTCATTTTTCATAGCATTGTTCCAATGCATGGCATACAATGCATTTCATAGTTTGTTCCATTCACTGCTATTCACTGTGTATAAAAGACTAGGGATACATAAAGGAGATGTTGAGACTAGATGAAGTTCTGGTAGAAGTCCTCCTTTTCTAGAGCCCCAAGTTTACTATACCACACCATCTTCTCCTCTGTTGAGAAACAAAGTAATTCAAAAAGTTGGTATTATGGTTGGCTTGTTATTCAGATACATGTCATTGTGATGATAATTAAGTTATTGTGAAGTTCACAGGTTCTTTTTTTCCCCAAGTCACCAGGGCTAGCTCCAGCATTTCTGCTGCCCCAAGCAAAAAAAAAAAAAAGCCACGATCGCGGCAATTGGGAAAAAAAACAACAACCGGCAATCGACGGCGGCAGTTCAGCGGCAGGTCCTTCGCTCCTAGAGGGAATGAGGGACCTGCTGCCCCCGAATTGCCTCTCCTTTGGCCGCCCCAAGTACCTGCTTGTTAAGCTGGTGCCTGGAGCCGGCCCTGCAAGTCACTCAAAAATCTTTTACCCCTATACCTACTTGAATCAATACTTAGCATCACTAGCCTGAGCTATATTTTGATAGCCTTTTGTAAGATAGCTGTCCCATCAGAAGTTGCTTTTATAAGCCATGCAAACTGGGTAGAATTTGCTTGTGAGTAGCCGATGCTTGTATTGCCTGTACATCAGAAGGTGAGAATAAAATCAAACCTGTGTGAGCCTCTGCTGTTATTTATTGTTAATAACACTGATAAGATCGATTTCTTTTTATTCCCATCACATACACAGTCACAAATCCTTATTTTGTGGTTAAGACCTAGTGCAGTACAAAATCTTCTGACAGATATGAAATCAATTCATGTGAGTTAATATTACGCATATATATTAAAGGTGAAACTGGAAATGCCACCTAAAGTTAAGTTTGCCTGGCACTTCCCATTATAAGACCCTGTTTTCAGGTGCTTGTCAGCTTGTTAAATTTTTACTGTTTGGGAGAAAATTTTCCATAGTGGGTGTCTGCCTCAGGCTGATCAATTTCCAAGAATGAGATTAAGGAAAAATATGTTCTTTTGCTCATTAAAAACATTTTTACAGCCATTTCATCTAGCATCTCCATGCTTTGGAACAAGGGCTTGACATTTGTCGTAGGGATTACTAATGTGTCAGGGATATACCTTTTGCTCTTTCTTTGAAAAAACACACAGATTTATTAACATTTGAAAAATCCATTTGCATATGGTCAGTAGAGATTTGTTACCGTTTGGCAACTGAATTCTCAGATTACTCCATCTGCACTGAGCATGCTCTATCCCAGAACTGTCAGGGCTATCTAGGACTTTCCCTGAATTGCTTCTTTTCGCTTCTGCGGCTGCTTTGGCACTGGGTACCAGTACTGAGAGCAGGCAAAATGTCACTCTTGTGTTCTTATTGTCCCCCCCTTCCCCTCCCCCACTTCTGGCATCCTGGCAGTTTGGAGGAGTAAGCAACCTGACTCAAATGCAGAGGGGCCAAGAACCTGATGTCGCAGGGAGGAGAGTCGCTTAGGACAAGGAACCTCGGGTGGGAAGGCTGGGACTGGAAGTTGTGGGGGGAGGAAGAACAAGTGGGACTCTCTGGGCAAGGAGACTGTGACTGAGATGAAGAGTGTGGGAGTTGGAGACTGGGACCGGCTAGGTGAGGAGACTGGGTCTAGGATGAGGAGTTAAGGGCAAAACTAAGACAAGGAGCTGTGAGGAAGGGGAAAAGATAGGACAGGGACAGGCTTGAGAGGGTGGGCAGAATGGGTCAGGTTTGGGTGGGACAGGAGCAGCAAGGTCTGTGACCTCAAGGGAACACTGCCCTCCAGAATCTGGAATGGAATCCATGATTCCTGAGTCTCAACATTTTTTTCTGTTAGCAAATATCTGTGAAACCCAACCACTACCAAAGTATGTGTCTCATCCACCTCTAGTGGATGACAACTTACTGTTGCTATCAGTTTCTCTGTTAGCTTGAGTAGCAGAGGTCTGTGCGGTAGTTCTAAAGACTCCAGCTATGCAGGTGTCAATATGATTCCATGTAATGGAATTTTTGATTTTTTCAGTTTGCTTTTTTAAAACCTAGAAAATTGTATTAATCCCTCCGACCTCAAGATAAAAAGAACATTGAAGTTGCCAAGTCAAGCACTCAAAAGTTAGGAAATGTCAGATTTAAGGTTACTTGTGCTTCTTTAATTCATTCCCCTTGTGCACATGTATTATGATACGGTCTTTAATTACATACTTTTTTCAGGACCTCTTGCCTCTTTCGTTGCACAGGATGGACTGTATTTTAGGAACAAATTCGGGTTGTGTAGTGATGAAGGCTATTGTCTGTAGAATCCAAGCCTCGTTTGTTGCCAAAGTAGGAGCTGTGTCATGAATGAGGCAAGGGAGACTTTGTACATACAAAGTGCTATAAAATGCTAAGTACTCTGAAAAATCAGGCTGTTTAGGAAGTACTCAGCTACTATAGTGCTGAAAAACCCATGAGCCAATGAATAACTCTAGAGCAGGGTTTCCTGCACAGGGCCACAGGTCAAGCAATAAGGATAAAACAAACTATTGAATAGCTTTTTGTTCACTGAGCATCATCCATCCTATGCAGTGCATGAGGGAAAGGTCCTGAGCTACAGATAATATATGATCATGACAATGAGGACTGTATCATAAAATATATGCACGAGGGACTGAATTAAGGTTGCACAGGCAACCTTAAATCTGACATCACCTGACTTCTAAATGCTGATTTTGCAAGCTTAATATTCTTGTCACATAGGACTTTAATGTGTACATATATGTGTGTGTGTGTGTGTGTATATATAAGTAGGTGTGCAGATGCACACGCACAAGTACATACACATTCAGTATATAAAATACAGCATATGAAAATGTTCTCTAGTTAACAAAAACATTCTATACTTACCAGCATTATCCAACTCAACAATTTATCAGTAACTAAGACTATCTAAACATTTGATCCTATATTTTCCCCAAAATAATAAGGCTACAAATCTTTAGCATTGCATGCACTTGCAATGTTAGCACCTTATGTCCATTCATATATACATCTTATCTATTGCTATGTTGGCATCTTTCCTAAAAGTCAGTGTCTGATATAAGCCTGCAAGCATCATAGTTTCTTTTAGTCCTTGTGTACTGTAAGTCTTGCATGTGTACTCTTATTACTCTTTAACTTACAAAGATTAAACTTGACCAAAACAAAAAACAAAAACAAAAAAAGGGAAACATTTGACAAGCTTTATTAAGTGTTTTGTCAAGTTAAGAGCTTAGTTATATTACACTTCAAAGTAAAAGAAGATGAAGAATAAATATGGCTACCTGATACCTTATAATATTGCCTGAACCAAAAATACTCTGGTGCTAAACCTTTATGACAATACAGCAAATATTTTACACATAAGCAGAGATCAACACACACCATGTTAACTTACAATTTCCTCCATCAAACTGAGTTGCAGTCACTCTGTTAGGGTGGCTGGATTATTATTTTTTTCTTCCAGGGGCTGCATAGCAATGGTTTTTTTAAAATGTTATATTCATTTTATGTTTTCCTCAGCAATAGCGACTGGTTGTCATGTACCATTCCCCTTGAGTGTATGTGTGTATTTATTATATTATGTACAATAATATAATATATACAGATGGGGTCCCATTATTTCTCATTTCAAAAGAAATTGGCACAAGGATGTTTAAAATGGTTTAATTTTACAAATGACTCTTTGTACTGGTTTCAAGTGGTGGTTTCCTTGGGGGATCTCTTCCCTTTTCACCATATCATGAACTTTTTCATCAGCCTGAATAATAGCGCAAGAAAGCTAAACTGCTCCGCTTCACACATGGTTTTTCTGAGATGCTTTTTTTGCTTTGTTTTGGTAAAAGATGCTAATTATTTGATGGCTAGAACATAAGAAAGTAGTGACTTAAGAGCTGAAATGGTGATATGATTTTAAGGGAAGATACATGGTTGTTGCAAATTTAAGTTCTGTAATGATACCCATTGTTGATGTTTAAGCGTTGATCTGATTGGAAATGTCAAAGAAGAAAATGGCTTCAAATTTCCTTATAGCCTTTCCTGACTAGTGGGTCCCCTAGAATAAAACAAAAATAGAGCATTTTGGAGCATTCAATTAAAAGTGATATAAACTCATAGCTTTGTCTTTTTGTTTGTTTGTGTTTCATTGAGCAGTATATTAATCAATCCTGGAAACCACGTCAAGATTCAAGAAGGTACTTTAGGATTCTTCATTGCAAGTGATGCCAAAGAAGTGAAAAGGTAATTTGTTTATTGCATCTTTTTAATTAAAAAAATGCAGTCTCTTCTTCCTTGTTTTATTCTTTACATATAGAGCTTCGCCCCAACTCCCATAGAAGTCAGCAGAAGGATTCATATTTCTTCAATGGGGGTTGAATTGGACCAAATGTACATGCTTCTCATGTTGGACTTTTTCCCATGGCGAAAAAACTTTAACTGAAATAAAATGAAATAATAATTTTGCAGCACCTATGAAAAAGAACCAAAGAGATAAACATTAAGTTTGGGGGGGAGGAGGGGTTAACCTCAAAAAACCCACTTTGCATATGGGCCAGATGATCTACTGTTGTAACGTAATTGACCCTAGTGGAGTTATTTGAGCAGAGAATGGGGTCCCTAGTTTTGGCCTAAGGTTTAGGTGTTTAGAGAAATTCTTTTATATAGGGACAGTTTCAGCAACCTCAACAAATAATTGTTGTGGGCAAACTGAGCAGTATTCATTCAGCATTACATTGGCAGTATGACATCCCCTTGTTACTATTCTTTATCAGAACTATATACTGTGTAGGCATATAATAATGAATCAAACTAAAACAGAGCAGTACTTCCCATCCAATGTGGGCTACTTTACCTGTTTAGCAGTCTAAGAACTTGGCTGTATCAGTGAGATTAGGGTTTGGAGTATTCAAGCTACAGTTATACAAGAAAACTTTGGTCTCATGCCTAGCAGCCACCAAAGTGTGTCATTATTAGACCCCAGTGTCTCGTGATTATCAAGTCTTTAGAAAGATAAAGTGATGTCAGAAAATAATTTCTAAGATAAAGAAATAACTTTTTAAAACATTTTGAAGATAAATAGATTTTTAAAAAGCTAAAAAAGTAATTTGTTGCCTGGTCATCCCTCCCAAATGTGTTACTCCAAAATGAAAATGAAGACACTCCAATCTGCAAGAAATAGAGTTGGCTGCCATTTTTATTTTTTAAATCATGCTGAACTTGAGTTCAAGAATCAGATTATTATCTCAGAACTGGCCACCTTCTCCCTCCATAACCATTCCATCTTATAGGCCATGAAGACTTTCTTCCAAGGTGCAGCTGTGCCCATCCAAACAGTGGGAAGCTGTCTCCAGAACCATCCTCCCCTCTTCAGCCCTATTGTGTTAATCAATCCACAAGAGCAGGTCCCATATCTGTATACAGTACAGAGGTCTAACCACCTCCTCCTCCTCTGCTCTTACCACAGATTCCTGGATTCTTGCAGATATACCTGCTCTGATTCTGGTTCATAGATATCAGGCCTGCTTAGCACCTGCTCAACTACAGGGCCCCTTCCAGCCAGCTGCAACATGTCAGAATTATTATAAACATTCCAACCTCCAGCTGCCTGCAAACCCTATTCTGCCAAATGATACCTGTGGGTTCCATCAGTGTCAAATGGCGCAGAAGTGATGCACTGAGAGAGGTGAAAATCAGCCCTTGACTAAGCCTACTCTGCCAAAGAAGGAACATTCTTTGCCAACTCCAGAGTTAGCAGTTTCTGCAAGCCAGGGAATACTACCTACCCCTAGCAAAGTGACCCTACCTGCTCCTTCCCAAATAAACATTCCCCAACAGCCAAGCCAGCCACAGAGGGAGAAGGGGCACCTCTTCTGGTCTCCCTCCTCTTGTAGCTGGCCTCTAATGGAATGTCTCCTAATTTGCACAGGTGCCAGTGAATTAGGCCTTTGAATCTCCTTCCCTATCTGTAAAATGAACAGAATAATACTGAGGTATCTCAAAGGTATGGCATGCAGATTGCTTAATATTTGTTCAGTGCTATACTAGTGCTGCATATCCCAAGAGCTAAACTGTCGATTTAAGCCCCAGCCCTGCAAGAGGCACATGATTCCAACAGGTGCTCACAGTTTCCTCTTCTCCCTTACACCAATTTTAGACTGAGGTAAGCATGTTGACATCAGTCTTGTTACCCCTCAAAAGAGCACTGCATGCATTCTCGCTGGTGTAACATGGTGGCCTGCCCTTGGGCTGGAGAGCCTGGGCTAAGCCAAGCCTGATTACACCTGAGGGAAATCAAGCAATCCCAGGCTAAAAGACAGCAGGAAGCTTCAGTAGGAGGGGGCTGAGAGAATAACTGACCCTGACATTAAGAGGAAGAAAGTTGTCTAGACAGGGTCCTGGGAGACACCATGCCCAAGAAGCAGGGCAGAGTCTGATAGACAGACCCTTTGGAAGCAAGGGGCTGTGCCAACCTGACATTGGGATAAAGACGAGTATGAGTTGTTCTGTTTTTCAAAGACTTAGTGTTATTTTGGCCTGCTGGGTGAGCGATGGACTGGGGCTACAGCCTGTGTGTTCCTAGAAGTCTAAATAAGTAAGACCCCTTTTGGGGATTGTTTGAACTTTTTGAACTGGAGGAGTTCTTAAAGGGTCCTGAAGAGGTGGAAACACAGGCAGGGTGCTGATGAGCAATCTCTGGCCGAAAGGGAGACACAGGAGGCAGCTGCCCCTACTACAGCTGGGCCCTGCCCTTTCCCATCTCCAGCACCGCCTTTGTGAAAGCTATTACAGTGGGCACTAGCCTCTCAAGCAACCTGTGAGCCCAGCAGGCAGTTCTTGTTCTCTCTCTTGCCTCTTTCCTTTTCCATGTGCACAAGGCTATTCACATGGTAGCACCAAGACACTAACCTGTGTATTTACAAAGTGTTTTAGCCATGCAGTTCCCCGTTAAAGTTAATGGAGACTGCACCTGGAGAAACCTGGCATGGCCTTTTTGAAATGATAGAAGTTGAATAATGAAGATATATTTAGAGTAAATTTACTGAGCACTTGTATATCAATTTCCATCCATGACAACAGCAAGTTGAAGCAGAAGCTCTGACTTGCCTTTTCCAGAAACCTTTGGCCAGAAGTATGCAAGGTTGCTGCCTCTCTTCCCATATTCCCTAACCATTCTGTACAAAGCAGATCTTTATCAGATGTGCTTCAGCTAACATAGCCATTTATGAAAATTGCCAATTTCACCTTTGTAACTTGATGAATCAGAGTCAGAAAAAATCTTCCAAAATTGAGAGAAACTGAATCCCCCTCCATGATTTCTCTGCCTTTGTTTTCAAACAAGTGATGGATGCTTTAATGGGATCTGAATGGCAATAAAAAAGATTCTAGGAGAGTAAAAAACAGGATTTTTACCTAAGTACAATAAAACAAAACGTATGTTATATACTTGTAGCTCAAATTAAATGTTTTTGTTTATGTGTTATGTGCTTTAAGAGATGCTGGCAAGTCTTTTAGATTAGAACTATACCATATTGCAATGCATATTTAACACTGTTTGTGCACCATAATTTGTAGTAGAGTAATTTTGTATATTACTAAAACAATGATTTTTTTATGTTTTTTTAAATAATAGGGACATATTACACACCTTTATGTTAAGGATTTTGAAGAGAATAGCTGTATATAAAAGGTTGAATGCTAATAATGTGTCATAGGTACAATATGAGTGGTGTCTTTTTATCATTCTTTATCCACTTACATTTTATTATGCATTATGGAAATCTATTTGTTTTAATTCTTTTATCAATATGGTAATTTCATTTTTAAAAGCATCTGAGTCACTTATTCTTGGTCTTGCACCTACGGTATGCCTGCACTGCAATCTGCAGTGTGATTGGAGCATGGGTAGACATACCTAAGATAGCTTTCCTCATGCTAGCACAGCTAAAAATAGCAGAATAGGTGCCGCGGGCTTCAGTGCAGCCTAGCAACATGGGTCCCTGACATGCTTATATAGCCCCTGTATCGATGTTGCTGTTTTTAGCCATCTAGTGCAGGTATGTCTATCCAAACATCAATCACACCTCAGATTGCAGTGTAAACATGCCCCCCAGAGAGTATCATGGGCATGTCTACTTCAGCAATGGGATCTGGCAGCATGGACCTCACACCTGTGCAGCGTCTGTCTAAACTCGTAGGGATTTGGGGAAGGATCTGTGCTAAAGGATCCTGCTTCAGAAGTGGGATCTAGAGCTGGATTAAATGTCTAAAGGGGGAACTGCAAAAACTGGAGAGGAAATTTTGGCCAACAGAAATAGTAGGAAAATCTCATAGTCAGGAGAGAGGTGCCTCCCTGGAGTCCACATGGTCCATAGAAGAGTAGAGACTGCCACTCCTGAGTCCCAATCCTATCTCTGACAGTGACTGGCTTGAATATATTATTTAGCTAGTCCCCATAGCAGGTTTAGAACTCAAGACGGCTAGTGCCATGCTGACTCCACTAAACCCTGCTGCTTTCCTGGCAGGTCACTTAATCTCCCTGGACCAAATTCAGACATTTGAATTAAATTAGTTTCAATTGTTTTGTGTGGATTAAATTCACAATTGTTTGAATTAGACCCTCTTATACTAGCTTGAATCCATGTACCTTCCCATTAAACTAATTACACCAGCTATACAGGTAGGTTAAGGTGTCTACAGACATATCTACACTACAAGTTAAGTGGGGAGCCGGGAGCCCAGACGGCAGCCATCTCAGAGCAAGAAGTGGGAACACTAACTCTGAAGTGTAGACCAGGCCTACATGGATATCAAACAGCAAGAAGAATGTACAAGTTTAAGTAGAGAGGGAACTACTTGTAGCTCTGATATAACTGCAAAATATTTTTGTGATTAAAATTTAAAAGCCCACTGAACCTTTACTCAATACTCAAAATGAAGAAAAAAGTTTCATTTCTCTTTCATTCTATTTTTACCCCAGCTTTGTGCTTGGGGTTCCAATCTAAAGTATTTAAATGTTCTCAATAGACTTCTAGCCAGGCCATTAGCAGGAAGTAGCAGATGTGGCAAGGCTTCCAGCCCAGTTTTGTAGACACAAGAGGTTTGGATGGTCTACAGAGAAGTAACCAAATATTGAGGCTGATATCTAAACCACATCTTTAGATATTGTCAGGTTCCCCATTCCTAATTAAAAACACCAGCCATAGGTCAAACCTGGAAAATATCCATTGACTTCACGTAGCCTGGCAGTTAAATCACAAACCTGAGAGCTTGGACAAATGTGACAGACTGGCTCTTTGACCTTGGACAAGTCCCTTGATTTCTCTAGGCTCCAATTCCCCCTTTTGTACAGAAAGGATCATAACACCCACCTTTAGATAATGCCCTGCGATGGAGCACAGGAAAACACCTAGAAATAACTCTGCAGGCCTTGTCTCCCCTGCACATAGTCCTAGTCACTCCCTCTTTACTTGTGCTTCTGGGATCTGGAAGATGGATTATGTTTTTCCTTACATCAGGAAAGTACCATGCTCCCTGTGCCCTCACCCTTTCTATAATATCCCTGCACAGTGTGAAACATTCATAAACCCTTGATATTTTTGTCTAAATGAATTAACAGCCCTTTCATTTACACTGGAACCAAGACTATATTCATCCATGTGTCCCTGTGTATTTGTTGCTTATTTTTCTTTCCAGTACCCAAGGACTGTAGGTTCTTCTGTTCCCATGGCCTCTCCTATTTCTGGAATCTTCAGGCCACCTCAAGTGCACGAGCAGTATTACCTGCAAGACATGTGGTGTGACCTCAGGTCACCCCTCATTTCCATCTTCCTGAATTTGTAGAGAGGAGTCTGGGTCAGAGGAGACAGGCAATGGGGGAAATTTGGCAGATGCTGAAGTGTGGTATGGCCCAGTTGTCATGCCAGCAAAAATATGTGTATATTATAGCAGCCCAGATTGGCTCAGTTAGAGGCTAGCTGTGTGATCTTCATGAAATATACATGTGTCACAGCACTAGTGTGTGACATACTGATTTGACAGGCTTGTGAAATCTCCTGTGGGCAGTTTGATGTATGTTTATTAAAACATAATTTTATTTTAATGATATGTAAAGTGTTATTGCACACTTACCCTTCCTCACTTACCCTACATTCTGCATACTTCACCTAGCAATCTGCTCTTTGATACACAGTAACAGGCAATGTGTAAAAGCCTAAATAGACAGAGAGTTAGGTAGGTCATCTTGTGAATTACATAGTTTTGTTTGCTTAGGGATTTTTGCTAAGGGTTTATAATGCAGTCAAAAGTAGTGTGATTCTTCTCTAATTGAACCCTGATGGCAAACGAAAAGAAGTCTGAACCAAGAGGACAGTAGTCCCCATGTTTGTTCACTGCTTTTTAAGAACCTGATTTTCAGACACTGTCTTCCATTTTTACAGGTGCAAATAATAGCATGCATGATATTATTGACCACAATTTAGCTCACAATGACATTGAAATCACCACTATGGAGGTCCGGTGGAGGCTAGACTGCAAACTTGGCCTTAAAACCTTAGCTGGCTCTGAATTCGTGACTTTCAGGTCAAGAACAGTGAACTCATTTCATATGTGCCTTGACGATGAGACTCATTGGATGCTGCTTTCAAAGATGAAAGGCAAATGATCTGATCCACTGTGTCATATTTATCAACCCTTCTCCTAATTATTTTTCAAATGAAAGTTTATTAAAAGAAGCACTAACTTGAATCATAGTCTTGTGTTTGAAATTAATGGTCTTGCAGCAAATATTTCCTCCTTTAAATGTCTAAACCTTTCCAAAGATTAAAGGAAATTAGTGCTGGCATGTTTCATTAATTTGGCAATGTAGCAGGAGGAAATGTGGGACTAATTTCATTTGTGTGGATTAAGAAATGTGTCAGTTTTTCCGTTCTGTCTCTCCAGGGCATATTTTTACTGCAAGGCCTGTCATGATGACATCACAGATCCCAAAAGGATAAAAAAATGTGGCTGCAAACGGCGTAAGTAATATTTCTTCTCCCTCCCTTTTCCTCCCTCCTCCCCCTTCAGGAACTGCTCAGCCTTAAGGAATCTCTTTAAATGCATTTATGTGTTTTACACAGTGGTGCAGAAAGGGTAGGAAATAAATACATGGCAATGCAGTTAAATGTCATTTGTAATTCTGATGTGAATATTTTTAAAATTAAATTTCACACCACTCACTCACACCTGCAGCTTCATTAAAATGCCTATTTGTGTCCAAAGTTAACAAAGTTCAGATAATTAAATCAAGATGAATCTGTGCCCACGGCATTTATTTGTGGGCAGTAGGACATTCTGAGTCTGAGTAGATGAACAATCTTATCCACCTGGGGCCAAATTCTGCCCTGACTTGCACCCTGTAAAAACCCATTACTTGCAATGGGCTTCCGTGAGGCATAAGGGCAGAATTTGGGCCTTGTATAATATAATGTAACATGTAAAGTAAGCTAAGGAACAACACTGAGCTACATAACAATGCTGAAATAAAATATTATGATGAGTCCCATAGGCTCCATCCTGCTGTCATTCTGCAGAGGAAGTCCAAATGTTGATGGGAGTTCTGTGCGCAGAAGAAATTCTGGACTGGTCCCTTTAAATATGACAAAATTCTGCTTTCAGAGGTGTTCAGCAGACTTCAGTGTTTATCACCTGCTTTACCCAGGTTAATAGAACTGTGGTTGAAGTCAGCAGGAGATTTGTGAGTGCAGGGAGAACAGAACATTGGAGTGGAGACCTGGTTTTGTTTTTTCTTTATATTTATGCAGGAATATATCTGGCTCTTTAATTTTGGTGGACTTTCTGCAGTCAGGTTACCCAAACCAAATGCCCACACAGTAGATTTGACCAATGAAATATTTGCAGTATAGATTTCAAATGTAGGCATGGAGATTCCTTCTCTTAATGGATATTTGAATATCATGTGTACGCTTACATGGTTTAGATGATATTCTGCCATTAAAAACCACATGACCCTGTTTAGAGTCACAAGAAAAGTGGGTTGGACTGTCTCAGCAGAGTCTGCCCATGCTTCTGCTCCTGCTACTTTTATGATTCCCAAAACACTGTGGCCTACTGATTGCTGTTGTCTCATTACAGTCTTGGGATTTGGAAGAAAGGGCTAGACTTGGACCTTCACACACACCAGGAAAAGGGTACTTCTACTCAAACCATACCAGAAAATGAAATTCTCTGTAGAGAAAAACAATACTATTAGAGTCCGTAAGGACAGCCTTCCTCTTCTCTCCCAAAAAAAGGACACAATCAAGGAGAACAAGGTTTCTACATTGTTTCCTTAAGGTAGCATAATAGAGATAGAGGAGCTGAGACTTTAATGGAGAATAGTAGCCACAATAGTCACAGTGAATGCAAAGTTCGTGGAAATCAAAGATATGCATGCCTGTGTGGAAGGAACGCATGCATTTGCCTAACATATTGAAAAAAATTGTTCAAGAACAACTTTTCCATGTGAGACTGTTACTCTGGAACTCCAAGGTCAGTGAGACTGCTGAGTAAGTTCTGGTCAGGCAAGTGAAAACTACCCGTGGGTTCCTGCAACTCACTAATTTTCCCCCAAGATTTCCCAAAACACTAGGGAAGGGGAAACATGACCAACATAGGGGAGCTGTTGTTGCCTCCTTACCCTTTATGTATTTTTATTTTCCCCCGCCACACCTTTCATACCTGTAATACTATGCTGTGCTCATGTGTACAGGCTTCTATCAAATTCTCCAAGAGACTTGGTATCGTTTGGATTCAAGACCTACATAGATGGGCCACATTTAACTCAAATATATTGCAACATATGAACAAGCAACTACAATTTAAAGGGCAGAAGCATGAAACGGAATAAAATGTTCAATTTTGGGAAGCCAGGGAGAAGAAAACTCCTTGGAAAGAGACCAACCAATGCAGTATAAAACAGCAGTAAGGCCATGTCAGGGCTAGAATGACAGCCTCTGCATGTAGCACTAGGAAATGCTCCAAACGACATAGTCACACACATCAGTCTAATGCATTAAAGGGTGTTGGACAGATGTGGAATGAAATGATGGAGTTAGTGAGGCTGAAGAAGGAGCCTGTCAGAGCCACCACACTGAGCACTGAACATCAAGGGGGTAATCTTCCGAGTCAGGTGGAGGGGAAAAAAGGCAATGATGGCAAATAGACTTAGAATATTTTCTTGGTTTGGTTTCTCTCTCTCTCTCTCTCTCTCTCTCTCTCTCTCACACACACACACACACACACACACACACACACTTGTCAGAACAGCTGATAACAGCTTAAACAGCTGCATGTTCATAACTATTAACAATAATTCAATACCTTTGTTTTTAAAGTCCTGTCAATCAGTGAATGATATAAACCAAGATTTTCAAAGGTAATGGGTGATTTTTGGTCAATCGATTTTTGGATGCCCAACTTTGAGACACCTTTAAAAGGTCTGATTTTTAGAGGGCAGATGCTCAGTAGTGTCTGCAAATCAAGTCCCTTGAAGGTGTCAAACTTTGGCCCTCAAAATCACTAGTCACTTTCGAATATCTTAGCCATCATCTCCACATATATGGTGCCTGAATTGTTTGTCTTAAAAACACAATCTAACTAAAACAAAGCAGAAATTACAACAAAACATTACCTTATAAATTGTGGGGCTTGGCTGTCAACTTAATTAACAATGAGATTGTGAACAGTTCAGATATATTTTTTTTAATTAATGAGCAACATAATCAAAATTAGAGACAGTGGATTGCAGATGACATGTAAGATGAAATGAAGGGATGAAGATAAAACTATCAGCATGTACAGGTGAATGAAATGTGAAAGAATGTCTTCTTTACATGGAAATCTTAATTATTATGGCATTAATTACATGCAGCTTCCTGGGACAGTTGAAAGCCATGTTCTTTAATAATGCATCTGAGGTTTCATGTCCCTTTAGATATTGTCTGAATATTAACTGTGGTATTGTCAGGGTCTATAAGTGAGCCTGACCTACATAGCCATTTGTCCAAACTTGTTAGGCCTAGTATTAATAATTCAAGTAAGAACTATGCATCTCCATGAGGCTAGGGATAATTAAAGTAACTATGCTTTCCTTTCACAGTTTTCAGCCATCCGTCCTTCTCCCTCCTCTCTTTACTGCCTGAATAATCTGTAAATGTTCACATTACATTGTCCAGAGAGAGATATAGAAATTCTATTCACAAACCATTGATAATTTTGTGGTATATTTAGCTTATGTTTTCAATTTCTTATTTAATTTCATTGTATCTTTTCAGCAAAGGGCCAAATGTATATATGTATATATTAAATGCAGCCATACTGGGATGAAATCTCTAACCTGGATGATTCACACTTTCTGTTTCTTTCATTCTGTATAACAACTCTTGTCTAATTCTCTATACATTTTTTCCAGCCACTTGCTTGCTGCAAAGGGTGGGGGTTGAACCCCGGAGGGACAGATCGTGTGTACTTTGATGTTTTTAAAGGAATGTGTTGTAACCTGTGAAAATTGACAAATTTTTGATTTATTTTTCCTCTTGCTGCCTTGGAACACGGTCCCTACTATATTTTAACTGCACACTGATAGTGATCTATTGTGAGTAAAAACGGGTTCCCTGTAGCCCAGAGTGCGGTCCAACCTGTCTTTCTCTAGCAGAGACTTTTTATTTTGTTTTGTTTAGTAGTTTGGTTCTTTTCTTTAATATTTATGTTGCATGTAGCAGTGACGTCATACCCCCACCTTTCTCATTCTTTACACTCACACGGATCAGGGCGACGTTGAAGAAAATACAGCAGTTTCCTCCACCTCCCTCTTTCCTCCCCATTTTCTCCCCAATCTTATTTTTATCTCCAATGGAAAATGAAGCCTTGACAATGGCATTTCCTTTAAATGACTTTGGACTTCTCATTTCTTTTTAGGGATGCCAGTTAGGCTGGAGTAATTACCACTATAGCACTGTTTGCCTGGTTAAGTGGAATTCATTGTTGGGCTTGTGTTCAAGGTCTTGGGCTTGTATTCTCTGCTGCTCAGCTTCATTTCATGACAGAGAGGGGCATACAGCAATTCCCCACTGTCCCTTCCCTCCACCCCCACACCAAAAAAAAATAAGCCAGGCAATGAATTAATTGTGTGATCAACTTCTGATGCATAAACCTAAACCTATCCTTAACTGGAGACAAGTGACTCTACAGTGGTAATTATTTTTCCTCAGTCTATGAAATTTCCATTGCTGTAAAATTAATGATACATGTGTATGGCCCAATTATGCTTTCAGTAGCATAACTTTGAAGCTTATTACAGACCCAGTATGAACTTTATAGACCACTCTGTCTGAATCTGAGCCACAGCATTGTTAATTCTACAGTATCTATGGAGGCCCTCAGTCATCGACCATTTCTTAGTGCACACATGGTCCTGGTAGTTAAAATAAATACAGCATTTGGGAGGTGGAGAACAGTTTACATTTGCAGTCATTCGATGTACAGGCACTCCAAAGAAAATACATTGGGGAGGGGTGGGGTACTGCTACCATACTTACAGGATTATTCAGAGCTTCTCAGTATGACTAAACTGTTCCCAAAGATTTTCAGGGACCAGGATTAGATAGCTCAAGGGTATAATGAGCCACAGTGGTACCACTGGGAGCCCACTAACCACTCATTTTAACCGTGGCTACTCCAAACCTGTGAGGTTACCATTTTTTTTACCATTCCCCCAAATGTTTCTCTTGTTAATTTGTTTTAAGATAGCAAAAGCTTCTGCCGTTCTTGTGCTAAGTGCTACACAGTCACATAGGAACACAAAGACCTAAACAATCCAGGAAAGACAGTACTTTTGGGAATAACATTACAGTGTTAGCCAATCAGCATATCCAAATGCTGTAATACCATTTATTTTTGGGAGGTGCATTGAGGGAATGGGAATCTACCACTCCACATAAGGTGCTGAACAAGACAGTTGAAAGCATTAACTAGCTTAGGAGCCAAGTTCACCAACCTGCCTATTTGAGACCATTAGTGATGACAGAATTGACCACTTGCATTTTAACTATTTACAGTTCAGCCAGATAAAACCTTCCGCCTTGTTCTTGGACATAGATTTATAAGTGATTTTTATATGCACACTGCTTCCAGGATTAAGACCCAGAAATTTAGTACTCTGAATGAGGATTTTATTGCTGACATTAGTAACTCTGGGACTTAACCCAGCATCCTCAGGGTCTTGCCCTGATGTCAGCAAAAGGCAGTGATCTGATAGGCCTGCCTGGTTCCCCAGTCTCTGTTTAGTTTTTAATTTCAGTTCCTATCCTCAGTAAATCAGGATTTGAAAACAGTTCCCACTTTAATCATCTTTGGTCCAGTAGAGCTCAATTAGCAGTATCAGGACTATTAAGACAAAAATAAATAGGTTTAAAAGTGAGATTATAATCAGAAGAGTGAGACTGTAAAAATGACAAAATGGGGGATTTGTTTATTATTTCTCAGTTATTTCCATATCAAATTTGTCCTTATTTTACAAGGATAAGACTATTTTTCTTTCTTTGCACTCTGCATATGCCATATAGGATGTAGGATTCAATCTGTGTTCTTTCTGTAGTGTACATCATCACCACTAATAAAGATTCTCCAGTCAGAACTTAGGTGACTATTTAGCTAATGATGCAAAAGGTACAATATGATCCTTCATTTTTGCAATTGCAAATTAGTTTGATTGCCATCGAACTACTAATATTACTTCCCACAATTCATAAGGGGAATAATTACTCACAGACACAAAATTGTTCCAAGAAAAAGAGGGCTAGGTTGAGTCCGGCTTGGAAGACCAAAGCCACAGAGATATTGAAGAATCCATGTTTACATAGTCACTTTTCTGAGTATAATTCACCTTAAGCTGAAAGAGAAGATTCAAAGAAGAATTTTTTTTTAAATAAATACGCAACTTTGCCTTAGTTCTTCTAGTAGTTTCAGCGCCCTTAGAAATGAATGGAGGAAGTATTAAGAACACATTGGCTGAGTGTCCCCTGAAATTTAATGAAGAAAGGGTCATGAAGACATATGAAAATAAAAATGAATTGGTCTATAAAAATGTCATTCATTCAAAACATGCAAGTCTTTTTCTAAAGTTACTGAAATACAGTAGAATGTGCAGATTGTCCACTCACTTCACCTGCTGCTCCTGCGGTTTTGGCTGAAGAACAAGAACACCCTGTGAATTTCAGGAAACAGCTAACAAATTGCCTATGACTGACATCACCTAAAGACAGAAATTTGCAAAACTTGCAAAATAGCTTGCAGGCTGCATTTGGTGGTCTTGAAATTGCCCTGGAACACAGTGAAACGACGGAGAGCTAGCTTTGTCTGTTGTGTTAAGGGAAAATCAATTGTCACCAGTTTGACATGCTGCTGTATTTTTAAGAAAACTGAAATTGTGCTGTGGGAAGCCCTTTCAATTTTTTAGACTGATAATGTTAACCAACGTCGCCAAAAGGCAATCAAATAAATATGGTCTTCCTTTAATGCTGCTAGTTGCTTTATACCATAATTTATTTGTAAAGTTCCCCTTTGTTGTCATTTTACTTGCTGTGGATCATGAGAACTTGATGAATTGAAATGACATCATATCTATTTCAATTCTTAATGGTAGTTGGGTGCTTTTTTACTCACTGCCAATCAAGTGACCTCCACTCCACATTCTACTTAACCAGCTGTTGTTTGATAGAGATCCACTAGGTGTCCTCATAGATCTACTTTTTGTTACCATTGAGGTCCATGAGTAAAACTACTGTTAGTGATGGGTGGAGCAATAAGTTCAGGATGACTGTATGGTAACATAAAACATACAAACAAACAAAAAGCAATCAGCAGAGAAGAAGGGGTGCTTTGTCCTGCTTGCTCTAGACAAGGAACTGTTATTTGACAACTTATTTAAAGAACAATTGGCAATTTCCCTTGCTTTATTTTGTGGCTGGAAATATTCCCCATTACTCTTTGTGAATTTTAAATGACACCTCACTCAGACAATCCTAGGTACTTTCTTCTAGACATTTTGACAGGGCTTGGGGGACTTTGTGATCAGAAAATGAGGTGTTGCCAGAGTGCTAGACACTCAGCTTTCTCCTCTAAAGTAAAAATGAAGAATGTCAGTCTGTTTTAAAAACTGCAGCAAAAAACATTTGTGCCAATTTTAAAATTATAAAATAAATGAAAACTGAGATTTGAAGTCTAAAATGTTGATAGTTTTGGAAACGTTTTTTCCAAATAGCTTAAAAATCTTGCCTTCATTTCCTGCTTTTATCAAATAGTTTGTGTCAGTGGAACAGCTACATTTTGATTCATTAGCAGAAACCAAATTTCACTGGTTTGAATTCAGATACATAGGAATGCCCTCTGGGTTTGTTTTGTTTTGTTTTATTTTGGGGGCGCGGGGGTTATGCCAAGAAGAGGGAGCTGCCATTCCCTTCTATCCATTTATTTTTCAAGAACCTAAAATAGGAAATTAAGTTGTTATGTTCTGTTTTTATTTTCACCAGAACTGCAAATAACAGTTCCATTCTGCATCCTGATAATTTTTACAAGGGTATGGTAGAGAATGATTGGATTTTTATGCAGCTGCTACAGGTATCATATGAATTTAGCATCCACCCAAAAGGCTGTACAAAAAGAGCCCCTTATCCCCTGCTGATTACCATTTTTTATTAATATTTATGGAAGTTTAACAGGAAACAGTATGTGTGTGGCTGAACCATCTTTAATCATTTCTGTCTTGTCTTTGATCTTCTCACTAATCATCCTTACTAATATTCCATGTTTTAATTTAAATTTATTTCAATATTGTATTTGGTATGAATGTAAAATGACTGTGTAACAGGAATGAAGAGTTACAGCATGTTTTCTTTACAAAATGTATTGCTTTAATATGTGATTGCTTATATACTGGTTTAAACCCTTATAGCAAGTCTTTTTTGTTACATTTATTGCCAGGTTAAAGCCTGTTTCTTGCATGTTAACAATATGAAATATCAAAAAATGATGCATGGTCTCCAGAACAACCAATAATAATAGTTAAAAACAGTCCCTGAAAGGTGTGGGTTTTAAGATGTACCTGACAAACTTTCCCTTATTGAATAGAAGGATTTAAATTGTCCACATCATTGGTTTAAGTCTGATTAAAATGGTTCAAAAAGTTTTCCTTCCCATCCTTCCCTGCCCTTAACAATGCTTTTTTTTTATTTTAATAAATGTGTCATAGTTTATTATTTTCTGTTGACAAAATATGGCTATAAGTAACTGAAAAACAGGGACTGTTACTAACCAACAACATAGTATTACAGAGTTTTCAGATACTGTGTTTCACTACAGCATTTGATTAGAAAAAATCCTTCAAAACAGCTGTATTTTAAACCCAAAATTAATCTTTTTTCCCCCTCACCTAGTATTACTTTCTGGCAAGTACCCTTTATGTTTTTTCTATGGAACTCCACATATCATTAGAGTGAAAAACAAAATAATAAAATAAAAAGAGGTGTAATGGAAACATCTAATCAGTTTATGAGCAAATGTCTCCCCTACTTTGTCCCCAACTTTTAGTTTTAAAAGTACATGCTGGGGAGAATTAGGAGAGGGAAACGTGGATGAACCAAATGCTGTTTTGAATTTTCTGTGTTGTCTAAATTTGTATGCATCAAAAGCTGCAGTGAAACCCTTTATACTAAAAGCCAATCTCTGAGGAATGATGTACCATGCACTGAACGGGCCTGATGCTGCATGATGACTTTCTGAACAGCTGCAAGATAACTTGACTAAGATGCTAAAAGAACATGCCACTAGAAATGCAATTAACGTTTTAGAGGAATGGAGTCACTGCTGAAGAGATCACTCATTCATCTCCCTCAATGCCTGTTTTCCACAATCATAACGTTACCCTTGCTTGACAAATATACTGTATGGCAAGTCACAAAGGTCTTAGAACAGGACTTGACCCATTTGAGAGAGATAAATCCCTTTTTCCTGGTGACTGTAGCATTCAAAAATGGCAAAACTGAGGGGAAATAATTTAAATAACACCACCATTGTAACATAAAAAAGACTTCCTAATGGAAGCTACAGGCCAAAGAAACTTTAATTTTTTGGCTACTTTTATATTTGAAGGTTTGCTTTTGGCTGTCAATGTTCTGTTTAAGTGGCGGTATAACTAAGCCAGTTCATGCTAAGGCATTACCAACAATGATGGTTCAGTGCAACATCTGAAACTATTTTCAAGTGGCATTTATTTTCATCTTCAGATTCAAATTGTGAATAAGATAAAATTGGGCAATGATACTTTTGAGTAATTTTTAAATTAAACATGTTACATTTATAGCAAATACACATCAAAGATAGTATCACCATTTTGGGTCCATTGCTTAAAAGATACAAATGGATTTTGCTGATGCTAGCACATCTTTTTGAGTTGGTTTCTAAGTAAGCATTTATTTATTTGCTTTCTGAATTGACATCTGAAGACAGTTGTGATGTTCAATCACAGTTCCACTTGGAGCAGAAAATATGCCGATGATTGGTTCAGCATGTTCCAATGGACCAATGTTCTGTGTGCTTTTGGTGATGCCTTATTTGTGAAATGACTTTAATGTCAAGCATATTTGCCATTATTAGCTGAATCTCTCATGTGAACAAATTTTGGTATTCTGTCGAGAGTCAATTTCAGTTCCTGAAGGCATAATGTAAAGTCACTAAATCTTTCAGGAAGTTTTGTGAAGATGTCTTGTAACTCTCCAATAACATGTAATTTAATGCAACAAAGAAACTTCTCAGGCACTGTTTAATACAGAGAAATTATTAGCACTTTTGAGAGGCTCTCTGTCTGTTTTTTTTTTTTAATAACTTTGATGTTTGCCACAAGCAATGTAGGTCCAAATTATATGATTGATTAACATCTTTAAATTTTTCTCTCTCTTTTTGGCCCAGCAGTGTTAATTGTGCCAGGGGAAAAAAATGTTGTTAGGATTTTCTGTTTTTACTTTTGTTCTTTTTTAATCCAAAAATCTGATTGTAATTAGCAATTCTTCCCTATGTCTGTGGTCACCCTATAAGACTTAGGGAGAATATAAAGAGTAATTGATCTTTTCCCTACTTTTGATGTGCAGCCAAACTGTTATCAATAATCACATTGCATTTTTTTTCCTGGGTCAAGACTGTTAAACATAAACTAAGGCCTGTATTAAATCCCTTAAGTTACCTTCCAGCTGCCTTGTTATATATATATAACCTTGCCATTAACCTGCTGCTCTTCCTCTCCTCCCATCCAACATATGGTTATAGCCAAGATGTCCATCTACAAGAGAATGAAACTGGCATGTTGTTTTGATTGCGGACGCTCTGAGCGTGACTGCTCTTGCATGTCAGGCAGTGTACATAGTAACATGGACACCCTTGAGAGAGCCTTCCCACTTTCTTCTGTCTCTGTTAATGATTGCTCCACCAGTTTACGTGCCTGTAAGTTTTAACACCAACACATGCTGTTCCATGTCTGTGGTGTCTGTGGTATCATCCCTGTCTTGTGTCGTACATTGTAGTTCTGTGAGTTTTACTGGGCTGATGCTTTTTTTCAGAATTAGTTTTAATATAGCTCTATATTTATATATGATCTGGTTTGGGGTTTTTTAATACCAACATTTAATTTATTCATTAATTTGCTTAATGTGCTTCTTAAATAGTGCGTCTTTGCAGCAGCATGTGGGACCTTAATAGTGCAGCTTGGTGATGTTTTTGTTTTTATTTCATGCATACAGTATAAATTGTCATTAATTACACAGTAAAGTAAATGCCTTATTAATGGGGGGGGGAGTCTGTGTCTAAATCTGTGACTACAAACTGGTTTTAAAAAAAACCCTATAAATTCAGTGGGCAGTTATGATAGCAGTGTGGTTGAATGGCATACAGTAGGCAGTGGAAGTCTCCAATAGAGGATACAATTTGTAGCTGAAGCTAGGGTTGTTTTTGTTTTTTTCCCATTAGCCTTATTCTTTATAACCCTTCATTTGCTGTAAGGAAAGAAGTCCTCATTCAAGACGGACACCCCAGAAGGCTTAATAGAGATGGATGTACCCAGTCTAGAGCTATTTCATCATAAGCTGCTCTTTAATGAGTCTACCCTGACGCAAGCTCCTGTCATGTAGTCCATCGCAAAGTACCCCTGAATAGAGGAGGAGCGTGTCACTCTTTAAAAATGCACCTCTAGCAGGTGACAGTGATTAGCACCTATCATGAACAAACCACAAATGCTCTTCTGAAGACCTAGAGCAAGGAGGGAGGAGCAATGCAAGTGATTGTTAACTACATTACTGGGAGCCTGAGCACAACTGTTCCTTCAGTGATTTGTAAGCAGTCGAGGAAGATTATTGTTGACAATAAATGCCGCCCTCTTCAAATATCCATAACAGGCAAAACTATGTCTCAGGCAGGGATTGTTTTCTTTCTCCCTATCCAAATGGATGGGCAAAATCAGAGTATCTGGTAGAAAAGACATAGTTTTGATCAGGAAGAGCAATTACCTGAGATGTATGGCATGGCACACAGGAACTCCACCAAGTGCTGAGTACAATGGGATTAGTGGATGTTGCATCCAGTAGCTTTTTGATACAACATAAATACAGTGTTTAGTCACACCTGCTGAATGTCTTAGCTCCAGCTATTTTGGTCTGTGATCCATTGATCCAGAGAGACAGACTCTTGGCACATAATCGTAAAAGCCTTGTCATTTGAAGTTTTATCTAGTGGGGTTTCTTGGTGATGCAAACCCTCTCTGTGTACCAGTGGTGTAGGTATAAACACTCTGAGGCTATGTCTATACTGCGCACCACTGGCAGCGATATGTGGGCTACATTCCACAGTGAAACAGAGGCTGTGTCCACATTGCAGCGTGTAGCTACACATGTCAATGAAAGGCTCTGGCTGGGGAGATGCAGCAGAGAAAGGCTCCAGCAGCTCCCTGTGGCAGGGAAAGGCTCTGGCAGTGAGGTACCACTGGAGCCCTTCCCCTTTGTCTCCCCGTTCCCCACCGCCTCCCACCTCCCTGCCAGAGCCTTTCCCCACTGCTAGAGTCTTTCCCTGCAATGGGGAAAGACTTGAGCAGTAGGGAGGCAGCCGGACACTACACTGCTCAAATAGCAGTATAGATGGGGGAGGTGTTGCTTGGGCATGTAGAGAGCTGTGTAGGGTGTGTACCCTAAGGCTTTAGGCGTGTCTTTACTCAACTCACCCAAGCAATGTCTCACCATCTACACTGTTATTTATACGCATGCTGGGGGGATGTGACCTGTATGTACTCTACATACAGCCATAAGGACTATGCAGCGTAGCTGTTGTGTCTTTTTTTTTCCAAGTATCAGGGGGTAGCCGTGTTAGTCTGTATCCACAAAAACAACAAGGAGCCTGGTGGCACCTTAAAGACTAACAGATTTATTTGGGCATAAGCTTTCGTGGGTAAAAAACCTCACTTCTTTTTCCAGTTAGTCATCTCTAATGCATTATCTCCAATGGGTGACAATTTCCACTAGTAACTCCTTTGCTCTATACTAAGAGGTTGCACCCTTTATTGAACCCTGTGTCACTACTGTGTACAGTAAAACTAACTTCCCTGTGCTTAGAACAGTGAATAAGAATCTTCCAGTACCGAGAGTTACTGCAGACACATTTACTTATATAATCTCTTAGTCTCTGCAACACAGCACACAATATTTTTTACATTAATGCAGTCTCGTGCAAAGAGATTATGTGGTTGAGTCCTTGGATTGCTGTTAACAGCAAACAGACAGCACTAAATGAATACGTCCCCTACAAATGGGTGACATTTCTACCATTAGTATCATCTGGCAAGCAAAGAGAAACCCTAATTTGAAGAGTTAGTGTAGCTTTCCAGTTCACTTAAGGCTGTAGAGGGGAAAAACCCTGGTTTTGATTTCATTGCCTATTCAACCAAAAACATCCTGTGTATGATATCATTGCCCTCAACAGCACCACTTTTGGAAACATGTTAGACCCATGTTGCATTCTGAAATCTAAGGGATATTGACAGCTTTAGGGATTTTTAGAATCCTCTGTTTCATCGGCCTTTTCCCTCCCGTCGTCACTCCATCAAATCAAGAGATCTCATTCTTCCCCATGTGAGACCACTCACCTATGACCGTTAATAATAAGTAAGAAAAATCAATATCAATTCAAGCCCTTAACAAACCAGCATAGGCCTTTCTTTTGTATATATACATACACACACACACTCTCACACACAAAATTCCACTGGCAGGGCTTCAATAGAAATCACCATGTTTTCTTTGCTGTGCAGAGGGGTCAGATGATGCCCATCTTGACAGAGCTAGTTAACTCAAAGAATGGTGGTGAGAGTCGGCTTTTCATTAAATATGAGCAGATGTGAAATTTAGAGTGTTTGACAATTAGAAATGGCAGCAGCAGGGCCCTGGAATCAAAGTGAGGTCAGATTGGTAGATCAGATTACCTCTCTTACATTCTTTAGTTGTTCAGAAAATCATTTTGAATTAGTGTCAGTGGAGCCATGATGAGTTTTGCCCTTTGTCTTTTATGCTAGAACTGTATTGTTTCCCAAGACACTCGTTAAAGGTCATTATACTATTACAGGGCTTGCTTTGGTCATGGTTCCCCTATTGAGCTGGTGTGCTTCTAAGATTGCTTAATGTGTTTTTCATTTTTATTTTATTTTATTTATATTTTATTTTTAAAAGCAGGCTTTCCATTTTCAAGGTAAATAAAATCAGAGACCATTGTCTGTCATGTCTTCAAACAGTGAATAATGGTTATGAGAATTAACCGTGTTTATAGGAATCTGGTGCTAAGTAGAAGCTTATGGCTGTATCAAGTTACATATTCATTGATGTACATAGGAGTTTTGTGTGCTAATTGTATGCCCCTGTAGAGGAAATGGAGTTTACAGTATATGTTGCACTGTAAGTGAAAGAGATTATTTCTCTGTTTATCTACTAGACTGAATTTTACTGAACTTTCAGTTTATGAAAATCACATTTTGATTAGCTATAAATACACTAAAATCTCTTTTGGCATTGGTGGGAACCATCTAAAAGGAAAGAGGTGTTTTTTTGCAAATGTAGGGAGATATAAGGTGAGCAGCAGTTTTTTGTTTGTTTTTGTGTTTTAGCTGCATTTTGTAGGTAGAAACACTATACGGCAATTCAGCGTTGCTTCCAAATCTTGGTTTGGAGGTGCAGCAACACTGAAGTGAAGAGTGGCACCTGGACTAATTCAGAAGGAAGAAACCACTTCCTTGATGGAACAGATTATTGGGTGATGTTCACAGAATTAGTTACTATGTACAAAGTCCTAAATGGAAGAGGAACAGGGTAACCTAAGGACAATCTCACTATCTCCAAATCACAGTATGACTGATATTCCTCAGAAATCGATGGTCCAAGAGTAAAGGTTTACTACTGAGCTCTAATCTGTGTAGGTTATTTTACCATGCCCATCTCCATGGTATCTAGGCTTGCAGGTGCTCAAGGAAAGGCATTAATGGAAGTGGGTTGATATCTGTGTAATTCCGTTCCTCGGGAAATACACTTCAGCATGCACCTGGCTATGTTTAGAAATATTTGTGTGATCACAGCAATCTTGGCTACCATCCTGGATTGGGGACCTACAAAGGAAAGCATGGGTCTCAACAGCTTGAACTAAAGAACCAGGCTCTATAACTGGGGTTGTAACAGATTGACATCTTCTGTGGATCAGGCACAAAGAGGAACACATAACACGTATTGACCAGTGGGTTATAGTTAGAAGATGCATGGCTTTGCCTAGGTTTACCAAACTTATTAAACTTTGAAATCCTGGGTTCCTAACTGACCAGTTAGATTAAAAGCTCTGGGCAGTAAGAAGGAGGCGTAGTTTTTTGTTCCTCTTATTTGGAATATTAATGATTCAGTGACTTCTAAATGAGTGCACATATCATTGCGTGGGAGTGGCTGCTGTCGGAGGTCCAGATCCTCTGCTTTCCATGTTAAAAGGCAGGACTTGATGCCTAAAATCCACAGTTCCTAGTCTGCTGCCATTTCATCCATGAAACAGCCTAAGGACAGAAATACCTGCTCTTGTGGAGGGCTAGGAGCCATGCTGGCCCATGCTTGCTGTGACATGGAGCATGCATCAGTAGTAGCATGGTTATTTCATTCTATAATGGCAATGGATTCTCTTGCTAGACACTAATGTATACCCCCTCTGTAGCATGGAAAAGCTATGGTCTGAGGAGTTAGTGCTGCTCAAGGCAGCCATAACTTATGATCCAGATTTCATGTAACTTACACTGCTCTGAAAGGGAATATGCCAGATACTATGCTGTTCTCCAGACTCCTTCCCCAGCTGTGTGAGCTTCACTACAGCCACGGAAGGGATAGAGGTGCATGTGCTGTTGGGGATACTAGTATTATTATTATTGTTACCCCATAGACACCTTTCCCCTCCACCTGGCCCAGTGACCCTCTCTCTGCTCATGCTGTCTCGTCTCTGTATTGCACAAAAAGCAGACTATATGCCATCAGTGTATTGGGAAAGGAGAGGTTGAGGGGGAAAATTGATGGGATCTGTTGAGGGAGGAAAGATGGATTTGATTTAGATCCCCCAGAATATGCTTGTTAGGTGTTGAGCAAGTAATTATGATAAGATGGGTATGTTTTTCTAACTCGGTTTTATGAAATGACCCAACCTCTCTGTGTTGGAGAATGTTAGTGTTAGCTTGTTCTATCCTGACATTCCTTTAATGAGACTAATATAAAAGGACAATTAAAATGAGGGCATAGTGACACAATAAAAAGCTTATTAATTCAAACCCAGAGAGAAGACAAATCATGCAGTGTTTGTCACGAATATCCAACATTTGTGAAGTAACCAGTGAACCACTCTGTGGGGAGGAAATTGACTTACATAAAGCTATTTCCAAAAAAATTATTCCTTCCTCCAATGGGACAAATTTTTCCTTCAGTTACTTTTGAAATTGATAGAGTTACTCTGGATCTATTCTTGTGTAACTGAGGGCCAAAATGTGTGTGATGTTTCCCCTAGATAAATCTACAGGATTGTATGCATCTTCTTCAAAAATCCTAGAAATAATTTTAAAACATATTTATGTATGTTATAATAAGCATTCAATTTTACCAAGGAAATAATCAATTTTAAATAACATAGTTATGGTAAAAAGTCCAGCACAATAAAAATCAAGGCACCATACAACACAGCATCTTAAATGTAATCGTTAGTGCTACTGGATAATAAACAAAACCAATTTATTTTCATTAGCTCTATGCACAGACTAAGCTACTGTCAACAAAGCTGATGTCACCTAAATGCCCTTTTAAGTATGCAAAACAAGACAATGGAAAGAAATGACACAAAGGGAAAATACCTATGTAGGTCCCAGTGCTGTTCTGTTCTATGTAGGTTCTTATACTATGCTCCTCACTGTGGCCCCTGAGTTTGTAGGTGCTGGAGGCAGGGCATTTTTGATAGTAGTCCCAGGCCCCTGGAGTTCTTGCAAACCACAAAACCAGTTTCCATGAGATGTATATTTCAGACAAATAAGAACCCCATAATTACTCTTTGGTTTTATGCTTAAGGGTTTTTTTGGGGGGTGGGATGATTTTCCCCCTAGCTCCATTTGTATATTTTTGTAGGCTGTCATGCAGTACTGCCTGAAGCTGCCCCGACTGATAGAGTTTTAACCATCATTCCAGAGCTGAATGTTGGAACAATGATTTCTCTGAACCAGTTCTCTGAACCTAGTTGTCTGCACCTCTATCACATGCTAGACATTTGCACTTACTTTTGCGTAATCCTTCCACCACTGCCTCAGTATATTTCCTTCCTGCACACGTTGAAATATTTTCTTTCTGGTCACTGGTCCAGTGCTTGGAATGGTATACCGGTCCTCTGCGATGATAATGAGGCTTTGGACTTTAGAATCATAGCAATCAGTCTGCCATCTTCTGTCCCTCTTCATTCACAAGATTTTAGTGGCCACTGAAAACAAAAGCTGGAGCTAAAATCTTGAATCTACATACTCTGAAATGTTGGAAATATGAGATATTCAATGCAAAAGTCTTACCAGAATTAAAGTAGGAAGTAAAAGCAGGATGGTGCTCAGAATGAAGTGATTGTGTAAGGTCTGCTTCCTCAAGGTTAGGAATGTTTTGGCAGAGCAGTGTGAATGCTTTCAGACAAAACCAGTGGTTGTAAAGAATTATTTAGTATCAGTGAACAGAAGGGAAAATAATTCCAGCCCTGTATACTCTATATTGTGTGGATTTGTTTATAAGAGAGAGTGCAAAAGGGAGAAGACACTGCTGCTCTGAAGTTTTTGTCCCTCTTTTAAGAGCAAATAGTTGCTGTCCATATGTGTGCATGTTTGAAAGAGGGATGTGAAAGAGTACGTGTGAGCGAGTCTGTTGATGCACATGTACAAGAAGCTCAGCATTTGTGTGGCCTAGAGCATTCATTTCTAGTTCATGAGTTAGCTGACCTTAAAATTATCACTGGTCCCTCAGTCTAGCAGTGTTTTTTCCATTACTGGACCAATCCTGGATACATACTGTATGAACTAAATCTTGTACCAGTGTGATCTTTGTTCCTTGCACACTCTGTGCAGTGTGTGTGTGTGTGTGTGTGTGTGCGCGTGCGCACGTGGTGCATATGTTCAGATAAAAAAAGAATTAGATGTTTAAAATCATATAGTGTGCTGTCTCTAAAGTTTAGCAACATAGAGTTTAGCTCTCTCACCACACCTTGCTCTCATCCAGCATAAAGGATATTTACCAATAGTTTAAATATTACTTGTTATTTTAGACTAATTACAAGACAAAAAAGTAAGATGAAACAATGTTTTTCAAATATCTGACTTCCAGTACACAATCAGTGTTGGATTCTCATAAAGATGAAAAATGAATCCTTTTTATAGGTGCATATTTTAATTTAAACCTGAGCAATGCTAAATGATTTGGCTTTCCATTAATTTGAGGATAATATGAGGATATAGATTAATAGTGATTTGTAGAAATTCAGGAGCAGAAAAAAACAACAACCCAGCTGTTCCTTGTCAACCAGTAGAATAGTAAAAGCAAGACAACCTGACTAGTTGTTCTACATGACCAGAATATATGAATAATGAAACAGATGCCTTTTCAAATGAGTTTTGTGGCGCAGTGTTTACCAGTGGGCTGGTGTGAGGGTGCTCTGCCTGACTCATGATGTCTGTGCAGCAAAGAAATACATACAGTAGCTTCAACACAGGACTCAGGCACTGCTAAGTTTAGCAGCAAATCTTTTTTGAAGAGTTGAGAGGGGGGAAAAGAGACCAAGAAGTCTTTTTTAATTCCTTTAGGCCTTTCCATTGGGTAGTGTTTCTTACCAGGGTCACAGGAAAGTGACTAGTGAGGGGCTTGCCTTGATGGGGACAAGCTAGGAAAGATGCTGTCTGCATCCTGTGGAGTGAGTTTAGCAGAGGACCTTATGCAAGGTGACATGGAAATTATGTTTGCATTTTTATGTCCTGAGTGTGGCTGGTTGTCATGAAACTCACCCTGACAGTTTCTTACCACCAGGCAGCAGATTCTTCCTGTTACCTCCTTGGTGTAGGACAGATGCTAGCCAGTTAGCTCTCCGTCTCTCCTGCTTCTGAGCTATCTCAAGCGACAGATGCCAGGGCCAGCTCGGTTTCCACTTGAGCATTTCTGTCATAGCCCTGCCTTGAGCCCAAATTCTGACCTTTACTATATGAAATAAAGTACTTATGAACAAGCAGAGGCTTGATCCAGAGCAGGCTTAGAGCAAATGTCAAGTCAGTCTTCTGCCTCCTTGTTCCACCTGCATTAGGAACCTAGCTTAGACCCTAGACTAGAGCATTGAATGCCTTAGGCTTTATGGGTCTAAAGAGACATAACTTATTAACAAAGAGTTATTAAATTTTTATCAGTTTTACAACACAATGTAAATGTCTCTTATGAATCCACACTGTATTCATTATCATTTATAATGTTAATTAAGTCAAAGTTGCATTTAATTTAGTTCTAAATGTGCCTTTGGGAGGAAGCTTTTAGAAACAGCTGCAGGATTGAGAAGCACATCAGTGATGGGAAGTTCTTAGTTCCACTTTCAGGATAGGCCCCCAACTTGATTACCATTTTGTGTCTGAAACTAATTTGTTGTGATGTGATTGGGCATGGTCTTAGGTTAATATTGGACCAAAATCAGTGGAAAACTATTCCATAAAACCTTATGCTGGTCACAGAGACACTTGATAGTGTGATCTTGCCCTCCTTTCAAATTGTCTCCAAATTCAATTGAACACATAATCTAGAATGACTGCATTCCTAATATATTATAATACTTTTTCACATGATGGAGCTGTCATTGGTTGAGTATTTTCCTACTCTTAGGAAAGATTTTAATAACTTATTTGCATAGATTCAGAATGTTTTCAATCAAATATATAGGAAAACACATCTCTTGGCCTTGAGTCTTCCAAATTGTGCTTGAAGTGCAATGTGTTATGATCAAAATCCAGTACAGAATGGAAGATGGTGCAGTATAACGAACTATGAGGGAAGCCATCTAAATCAGAGTAATAAACAAACATGCATGTATTTGCTAATGTATCTATTATTGATAATGCAAAATGCCTCTTTATATTGTACTGACTGTGTCAAACACATACCACCACTGGAATTAGAAGTATAGATCTCTGAAGAAAATAGCTCAAAAATCAGCTGTAGTTTTTAGTCCCTTTTTCAACTCTAATTGAAATACAGAACATCTTTCCTGTGAAAGAACTGCCACCAGAAATCTTAGAAAACCTTATAGCTTTTCTGAGCTTTGTCATGCAATTTCCTTTGTTTGTTCTTGTCCAAAAGATTTTGTTTGCATTAAATGTATCACCATTTGCATTGCAATGTGCATGGCATTATCTTTATTCTCTAAACTCCAGTGGTGATGTTTGTCGTCTGACATAGTAGGTACAATATGGAGAGGCATTTTGCATTACGGTAGCTATGCTGCTAGAGGAAACAATGGCAACCAGAAGCAAATGTTATCTCCTGTTAATATACCATGAGATCATTGGTCTTGCACTGTTTTTAGCAAACCATTTACAGAACAGATTAGCATTTGTCATTTATTTCTTCTTTCAGTTCCTTTTATAATTAGCCTCTTCCTTGAATAATATGTATTTGAGGAGACGACTTCCTCAAACTTTTGATAATGATTGTAGCTGTGACATGTGAATCACAACTTAGAAATCAAGTAAAATATCAACCTAGCTGTTAAATCCTCATGGACTACTAAAACTAAGATTATTTTAGCAAAGAATAAATGCACTGCTACATTAAAAGGGATGGGTACCTCCCATCTGTAAGTAACATTCAAATTCACTTGCACAAACCTATACATTATTGGTAAATTTATTTCTCCCCTAATTGTTTTTATTGACACTGGTATAATACCATTGGAATCTATGTACTGTGTACACATTTACTTTAATATCTGCTAGCAAAAAAACAGTGATTCCTTCTGTATTATAAAATCCAAAGATTGCCTCTTTGGTATCAAATGCTATCTTTGTTTGCTATCTTTGTCTGGCCCTGCACTTAATGTCTTCTCACTTTGACTGTAAAGAGAGAGCGAATCAACAAGTTTTCCGCTATTCGGGAAAAAATTCTCTCCCTGGGGACAAAAACAAAGTTGATAAGCGCAATATAAGAATTTACATAGAATAGACTAGTCTAATCACATCTACTCTACAATACCCTTCCTGGCAATTCACCATTGCCGTGCACTTTGTGTGGCAAACCACTTACACTGCTTTGAACTGGTGTAAATGACTACAAAAGGTGGAGGGCAAAGGTGAATCAAGCCCAAGATCTAAAATGGATTTTCTTGGTCTTATATGATTCCATATTTCTTTATCTGCTATCACTGTGACATTTTATATGATGAAATATTGTTATTCTTATGACTAACTGGCACTGGCCCCTTCAGCATGTTTTTGATGTATTTATCAGTCCTGTGCATCCATGATTTACTGTCCCTGATCTAAAATACACCTGCAATCCTTAGTATTCCCTTAGCTGGGCTAAACATAAATTTGCTGCTTTCCTTAAGAGGATATCATTTTAATTCTTGCATAAGATCTCCCCACTTCCCCCGCCCTCCACACACACACGGTCTTTATTACAGTATCTTCTTTGGTACTCAATTATTTTTACTCCGTGAGTGCTTCCAGTTATCACCACCCCATACTGCCCTCTTCTTCTCCCCCTGTATTTTGGCTTTTCAGTCCAGTAGAACCATCACTGAAGAGATGAAGCATACCAATTTCAAGCCCGGATAGCATGGCGATAAATTGTCACCTTTGCTGTGGTTGCGGATCCCTGCCTGTGGTGTAGATAAACAGCATATTAAGTCATTCCACTCATTATAGTGGTATCACACCTTCAGATTTGTCTTGCTAGGGGGTACTATCATGACTTTTCCAGTTGTAATCCCAAGTACATTCTCTCCCAGTGGGGTGAAGATTAAATATTCAGTCATTGGATTCTGGATTTCTAGTGTTTCCATCTCTAGGACCAGATCAAGATCTAAAGCTTATTTTGATTGATGGCTTGATTCCTTTTGATACCGCAGTTCACTCACCCACAGTTGCACCAAGCACTCTCCTCCTCCCAAATAGGTCAGCAACTGGTTTTGAGTCAATACATCTCTAGTCTTAGGCATTTCTTGAGGAAATGCTTAAGCAGAACCTTTAGGCTTATGCAGCCCGCTCCAAGGTCCCACATATCCCTCAGAGAATATTGATATCCTTAAGGTTCTTCCCACAAGGAATTATAAAGTCTATAAGTATATAAAATAGCTTTCACCTGTCTTCAGCACACGATTCTTTGATCTGCCCTCT
Source organism: Trachemys scripta elegans (assembly GCF_013100865.1). NCBI lineage: Eukaryota > Metazoa > Chordata > Testudines > Emydidae > Trachemys > Trachemys scripta. The sequence continues at coordinate 64,958,922 of NC_048304.1, read as the reverse complement.
TCCACCTCCTCTAACAGGAGCAAATAAATACTGCAGAGCTAGAACTCCAAGCAACATGCTCTTGGAAGATGACTTTCTTGACAGCTGTCAGTGTCCCTTGAGAGCTGGATTTCTGGATACTTTCGGAATCTCACTCTCAAAACATCTGGCAGCAACACTCTAAACCTATTGGCATCCTGTGGCGTTTGCACTTCCTATAGATTACTTTTAGGGAGGAACCCTACCCACAAATCTCATTAAAGCTAGCATAGTTCCTTTCTTTGTGTTGGAAACAGCTGCTTCTTCCTGTTGACCTCCTGATCCCACTGAAATAAGTAGCAAAATTCCCATTCACTTCAGCGGGAGCAAGATCAGGACCTATGTAGTGGCCAAAGATCTTATATGGTTTCCTAATAGACTTCTGTTGTGTTGGTCTGGTCAGTCGTCTTTTCCCCATCTCGTGCTGCCTGCTCTGCAAATGAGCGTTTCTAAGTTTGAATACTCAGATACCTAACTCTCAGTGCTTACAGACCATATGGGCCTTTTCTAGCAGCTGTAACACTGAGAACTGAAGTGTTCTCTTAGGATCTGTCTAGACAGCCTGAGCTGCTAATTCAGTTCCATGGCAATCCTGTGCCCTGCCACAATTCCACACACACACACCGCCCCTTTCCTCTCCCACTCTTTCAATGCCTTGTTTTCAGGTTGGCCATATTACCACCTTGTCTCCTTCAATTCCTGATGCTCTTGGCCAAACTTTCACCCCAACTTGATTAATAAAACCAAACTCTTTTCCATGTAACACAGATTTTTAATGAACTTTCCTTCCTGAATCTGCTCCTTTTGAAGAGACATGACTTGGCCAGATAGTCTCACTCGTGCCCATGGCCAGTCGAATAAGCAGGTCTGAGTTCCTTGCATAACTGCAATAACAAAAGAAAAAATAATAATCCATTCTAATACTGTACTTTGGCAGTGGTTTCAGTATTATATTGTTTTTTGCTGTTTGCCATAGAGAGATGTAATCTCCATATTATAAAATTATGGTTAGCTTCCCATTAGATATATGTGAAATGACATCCATTTCCTTCATGTAACAACACTAAGTAGTCTGGTCCTACCCTCTGTAGGTACTTGAGTGTTATCAGTGTAATATTTTTGTTAGAGATCTAATCAGTGGGAATGTATAACAGTAATTTGTTATTTCACAGAGGCATCTTGATTCTGCTTTGTTTTTGTAAGAAAAATATGATCCCTGCTACACACATCCATCCTTTAGAGTACTTTTTCTGTTAGAGATCAAATCACCATTGTAAGTAACGTTGTCATTAGTTATCACCACTAGATTTCTTAGCTTACACTTTATTTTCCACTCTTAAGAAATTGTGAGCCTTTGCTCCCCCGCAACAATCAATTGTAGCCAAACTACTGTCTGCTTTGGCAGATGTTTTAGCATTAATTCGTTGTGCAGTTGCTTTTGCAGCTATAATCGGAGTTAGCTATCACATATCCATTTCTTATTATTATTGTGTTACTTTGCCTCCTCTCTTTTGCCATCGTTTACCTAAAAATGACATGCAGAACTTCTCTAATACTCCATAGCAGTGAATTATGTTCCAGCTCTACTTCGTGATTGCCATTTTTTTACTATGATTTTATAGATTTAATCTTAGTTATGTGTATCTTGGGTCTTCATTATATTAGTAAATTTACTAAATGACGCTTCTATTTTAGGTGTGTTTGTTTAGAAGACAACATAACTTCATAATACTGAAGTCTGTAAAATATATCACTGGAATCACTAATAAAGAGAGTGCTCTTTCTTAGCGGTATATTTTACTGATTTCTTCATGTTGTGAACTGTATTTAACTTTATTTCTGTAACCGATCAAGTCAACATATATAATAAGCTATTGATGGCAACTTAATCATTCCTTTTGATTTATTTGGATGTTTACTCAATGACTTATGGTGTTTTACGTATTAGAATTGGTCTGTCAACAATTAACATTCACTGCTTATGAAAGTCATACTTCAGGTAATGGAGTGTTATTAAACTGCAACCAATGTGCTAGAAATCTGTCTTCTGATAATAAAATTTCTATGTATAACAGCAACTGAGAAATACTGCTATATATTTATGCATAGATCCTAGAATAGCTGGGGAGTAAAACCACAGAGAGGCTTGAAACTCAGTACAGCCAGCAGATGGGGCTGCTAGCTTACAAATAAAATAACAACTGAGAAGGACCGAAGATCCTGTAAGTTTTTTAAAAAAATAGTTTAAGAAATACATTTTGTTTAGAGAAAAACAATTTCTAATATTTCAGATGCTACTTGGCAATTGTATAAAAGTACATGCAAGTTGAATATATGTTCAACATATGTATATGTACATAAAACAACAAGCCTATATGTATTATATAAACATGTACAGAAGCTTACACTTGGCTAATATACGTTTATGAAAAACACATATTATCCACACATGATTAAGAAAAAAATTATTAAGTCCTACATCCCAAAAGTGTTGCAGCTCAGCCTGAGCGCGCCCTGGAGTCATAGAGTTTGATCTTGCCCTATTCCACTTAAAGGGAGTTTTTCCATTGACTTGAATGAGAACAGGATCCTAGTGAGAAAGCCTGAGTGAAGTGTCAAGAAGCTTTCCTTATCCCTTGTTGCTGATGTGAACCATAGCATGGGAGTCTCTGTGAGATATAGTCATTTATCTGCCCTTCAATATGGCAACAAGGAGCTGCAGAAGGGGAAGGAAAAATTTGGGGTGGGAAACATGTTACTACAAAGGCAAAATCAGAGACTCTGGGGCACTGGGAAACTTTGGGGCAAGAACCGAGGCAGAGTTCTCTAAATAGAGATGTTTGAAAACAGACATGAAAATTTCCCTATATCTCAGGGCTTTGTCTAAAGTGCCTAAGGAAGGTAAGAGCACAAACCAATAAATCCCTTAAGTTCTCTTGAAACTCCCCATATTGAACGGTCTTGTACTGACAAGAGAATGGTAAGATGGTTTAATAGGACATATCCATTAAATTTGTTAAAGAAAACCCCCTCAGCACAAACAAGTTAAAGCATCCTTTAAATGAGACTGAAATAATCAGAGTAAATAAAAGGTTATTTCCTCAGTTTATAAATTCCAGAAGATATTGATTGGAATTTTACTGGAAATGTATATTTTAAAAAATAGATAAAAATTGACACTTGGCACCGGAAAACAAAGTAATGACTCTAATTAGGTTTCTCTAGGGTGAAATCTACACTTCCCTTTGCTCTTAGGAAGGAAACAATTTCATCCAGTGTCTAGATTAGATTTATAGGGCTCTGCTATGAAGAAGTAAGCATGTGAATATTGCAGAATCCCTTTCCTATGCACTACATAACCTTCTTTCCTGTCAAATGTGCTATACACAATAAACACAAGATTTCTCAATCTAGAGGAGTAAAGCAATCACCAAGGGCCCTGTTCTCATTTTTAGTTTAGTACTCGGCATACAAGTATATTATATTTTTCCCACTGAACTTTAATGTAGCTACACCACAGGCATTGATTTGGGTGTGGTTTAAGAGACTCATTTTAAATATAGGCTACTCTTTGTTTGGTTTTTGACCATGTAGGAACTACACTGGTCTTAACAATGATTGATCACTCTGCAGTGTATTCAGCCACACAGGGGCAACCTCCATTAATGTGTAGTTCACAAAAACAACAGGACAGATTCCTAGTACAGTTTGACAGAATGACATAATTGTAGTCTATTCTTGCTAATGCTGCTACTTTTTCCTCCATGTCCTCTGTAACTGGTGTCAAAACCCTCTCTTAGACAGTAGGTCAAAGGGTGCTATGCTTTGGCTTGTAACATATTAAGACAAGGACAATCTGTGCCAATGAACTAAACCCAGAACTATGGGTGTGGAAAAGCTTAACACTACAGTTTGCCCTACGATACTACTCTTAAGAAGGGACCCAAAAAAGACATGGCTTTTGGCTTAATATGTTTCACCTTAAAGGAACTGTCGGAGGACCACTCAAAAAGGAATGGCAATTTCCTTTATCGATACTGTATGTTTAAGAAGAAAAGCACAGAAGTAAAAAAATCATATTTATATTGTTTTATATTAAGAAGAAACCTCAGTGTATCCAGTACATCAAAGAAAGTGACCAATATCAACTTATCCTTATCACACATTCTTTTCATGTGCATTTAATCTCAAGGTACTTCACAAAGAGGGGTATTAATATGACTATCTTATATATAGGGAAATTGAGATACAGAGAAATTATTGGACCACTTACTTCCATGGGTGATGTGAGTGCTCAGCACAACTGAACATCAGGGCATATGGGACTTGATCAAGTTCTCATAATAAATCAGTGGTATAGCTGCAACTAAAATCCCAGATCTCTCAACTCCCGGTCACCAACTTGTAACCATTAAACCATCAAGCATCCCTTATCAAAAGCATCCCTTACCATGATGCTGTCAATCTCAGGCTTTGAGTGATCCACTTGCAGATTTCTCTCTGTCACTTTTGCTCCTTCCTATCATTTAAGGTACCAGGATAACATGACCCTATATAACACCGGTGTGTAAAATCTACTTGAGAGGATACTTACTCCCAATGTATCTGATTGGATAATTTGTGTTTCAGCATTATCTAGCTGCAGTGCCTTCTGTGCTTCTCTTCATTTTATTAGTCCTCTCAAAAGAGGTGGACCTGGAACAGAATGCCTGTAGGTGTTGAGGGAGTTCTGTTCTAATCCCTAGAACTTTGGCCCTTGTCTAATCATTCTTCTTTCCCCATCCCTATCTTAAAAGTCTTGGAATAAAAGCTCCTTTTTCAGACCCCAGTGATATTTCACATAGCCACGATGTGTGGAGAAGTCACGTGGACTGTTAAATCGAGAGAGGAAAATATCCTCTGGGTTTTTTTAACTTTTCATTCAACAGTTTGCCAATAACAGTTCAATGGCTTGAATAAATAGTTACAGAGTTAATAGTAAAATGAGAAGGCAATGTGGAATGGGGTATCTGAAAAATGGAGCTAAATGAATGGGAGAGGACTAAAATCTGAACCAAAAATAATACGTACAAGGTTCAGGAGAACCATAAATAAACCTGACTATAAATTAAAATTTGATTATGGATTTCACAAATTAGCTCTTAGTTTTTACTGTGTGCCTGTGTCGGGGGAAAGGGAGGATGGTTACTGCATACAGCAGTGCCATGTTGTACATCACTATGTCAGAACATACCATTTGCTGTACCGGGCCCATCAAGTCTGGTGTCCTTCCTCTGGCATTGTCCTATAGCCGAGGTCTGTATAGGCACTCAAGCAGTTGTGCAATGCTGTGCATGTATGTAAAGCTTTCTTCCTGTCCTGTTTCATCAGCTCACTCCCTGAAGCATGAAATATGAACAGCTTAATGCTCCAGATCTAAAGCCTACTAAGTTCAATAAAAATATTTTCTGTGATTTCCATGGGCTTTAATATGAACAGCCTTAACCTAATTCCTCACTTTGCTTTGCTGACATTATGGTAATAGAGAGTAGGAGTGATAACAACAGGTATCTGTGGGAAAGCATTGATAACATGCTGCCCTTGGATTAAACTGGAAAAGCAAGGAAAAATCAAAGCTCTACAGTTCCCTCAGAGGGTTACTGTATCCCTAAAGAAATATCTTAAAGGCTTCATGCAGTGTAAAATCTCAGCCTGGCCTTCTTTTTATCAAAAGACTAAGGTTAAACCAAGTGTCTTTACAGCATATCCTTCATTGTGCCAAAGTATGTACCTGCCTTACCCTAAAAGCCCATATATTTTAACTTTATCTTGGTTTAATAGAAGATCAGAGCAGCCATCTATAATACATAACAGGATTCTACCTACCAGCATTTCACACGTTGTGTTAACTGCTTATATAGAGCATTCAAGTTAAAAAAAAGAAAAAAATCTAGCTCTCATACAATCACTTTCGTGCTGTGAGAATTAGAAGAGGGAAGACCACTGTAGTGTTAATACAAAATTTAAACAGCAGATGCCTGCTTAAAAAAAAAAGTTGGAGTGATTCATTTGAAGGTCAATCAATTTTATATGCTTTTAGTCAAAAGATAAAAGCCTCCAAAAAAAACTAACCCCAAGTGACTGGCTCCTTGGGTCTTGTTGTTTCATAGAGAATACCTTATGAAAAGGTTCAAAGTGCATTCAGTATTTCCAGCCATTTGTAAAACATATAGAACCCTTACATGCCTGACATTCTTGGATCTTTATGTTTTCTTATCTTCTTGCACATGGCACAAACTGAAACTGATTGCCAGTAAGCCTCACCTGCTTTTATATTGGCAGCACTGTCCAATATGCCTGATATCTGTTTCCCTTTACACAAACAAAAAAAATTAAATGCATCTCCATGAATTTTGAAGACGTAGGCAACAAGGCTGCAATCCTTTCCTTTCATGCAGAATTACCATTTGAGACACCAAACAAATACTGCTCTGCAGTTTTCTGAAATTAATATTCTTGTATCTAGTCAGGCACCATTGCCTTGTAGTCTCTAGTCAATGATTTCATTGCATATGCTACTGAAAAAAAATCAAGCCATAATTATAAATTCATAAAATAAATAATTCATTGGTATAAAATGATTTTTAAAGGGATTTAATAAGATTTATTTTCCAGACAAATAACACAAATGTTCTGATTAAACCATGTTTCAGTGTATGTTAAACTCCAACCCAAACTGATTGGGTACGTTTTCTTTTTTGAAACTACCTTTGATAAGAAATACATTACAAACTCATCAGTTTAGCTTCCTGTTAACAAAGAGACAGCAGCCGTCTGGATTATTCTAGATCCGCAGTGAAACTGCCACACTATGTACGCTCAAACTAAAGCTGTGCAAGTTTGACAAGGGGCAGATGAATCCAGGAGTTATTGTGCAGGGGTTTAAGTCTATGCGGCAGCTGACGGTTGAAATAATCATCTATACATTGCTCTGAGCTAGCTGGGGAAAGGTTGAAGCTGTATATTTTCAACATATCTAGTCTAATGGTTAATCTGTTGTCTTGTACAGGGGGTGCTGGGTGGAATCACAGCAATAGCTGACAGTTTGGAGGAATTGCAGTGGGTATCTTCGGTTGCCTGATTCACAAAGTGGTAGGTAGAAAAATAAACAGGCTTGCAATTGAAAGAGGAAAGTCATGTTCACTGTCACTCAGACCAAAAGAATTTTGGTACCCAGAAGCTCAATCAACATATTGATTATTCGCATTCAGCAATAGGGAGCTCCATGTTGTTGTATTCCACAACCCCAGGAGTTTGAGGTACATAAAGCATGTTCATAAAGCATGCCAGATTACAGAATAACAGTGATTGCTGTGTTTGGTGATAAATGGGGAACTTGCTTAAGAGAAAAGGAAAGTTGAAAGGGGGGGGGGGGGGATCAACTAGTTATTCAAACCAGGGATTGGTAGACTGCTAAAAACTCCTTGTACTTCAAGTGCTGATGTGGTTTATCTGTATAGTGATGTAGTATCACCCTTTACAGAGATTAAGAGGATGTAGTATGGGTTAGAATGAAACCAAAAATGAGGTATCTGCAAGGTATCTGACAGCTGGCTGTGAGGGAAAATGCTATGTTAGATTCTGATGAAGCGATGGTATTGAAAGCCTAACAATTCCAATTGATCATTTTATTTTATTTTATTTTATTTTATTTTTGGTATTGTTTTGGTTTGTCGTCGTCGTCTTCTTTTAAACACATCTTTATCTCCCCTGCCAGGCAAATCACACTGAAGCCAGATCCAGCCATTTCTTTGAAAGAACTGTACTGGTAGTCTGCCTTGTTACATTTAAATTAAAGCTGAGAATAAAACAGGGAGTGCCATGGGCATGGAATTAAGCACATGGGCTGTTTTTAAAAACGTTCAGTATTTGCTGGTTATTGTTCAAATTAATTTGATTATAACAAATATAATGTATAGAAATAGAACATATAAATCTGCAGATATGATTTGATAATATAGTCTTTAGGCAAAACCTTGTATTTTCTTCCCAGGGTGCAGCTTGGCTGAGACCTTTTGTGAGGCTGCATGTTACTATCTTGAAAATAAACCTGTGTATAAATCAGTTGATACCTTGACATTTGATAGGCATTATTACCACTTAAGATAATGCTAGTAGGATTTCTGGTCAAGAGACGTACAGTGGTTGCCATAAATAGACATTTGCCTACAGTTACCACACAGATGTATTAGAGATGCTAGCTTCTTATGCTTAGATTAGGAAATATCACACTGTCTAATCCTGAGTGTGGTAAAGGTTGACTGACTTGTGATGACCATTCTGTATATCCCGGGTTTATCTACCCATTTTCTCTCATCCCCTGCCCTTCTGTCTGCAATCCTCAAAAATCCATTGATCTTCTCTACAAAAGACTGATTTATGGATCCATGGCAAAGGCCCTGTGTTTTTATAATTAGCAATGGTAACAGACACTACAGATGCGGTGGTCATCATCAGAGATGGAGCATTTGACTTTTAGCACTAAAATCACAGGCCTCTACTATTTGAGCTAATTTGGCTGTAAGTGAAAGGGGGTTGTTCTTTAATTCAAATGGTAGAGTCATTGGGGCTAACCACAAAATAAAGACTGATCACATATACACTACACTGGATGATGTTAGCTTGAAAATTATGCAGTGTTTCAGAGAAGAAAAGGCCCCAATACAAGTAGGTTGGGTGCCAAGCCTGCTGAAGCATAGAAGGTCTGTAATGACATACTTAGCTCTATATAATTAATAGTGATATTTTCCCCATATGTGTGTCACATCAAAATCAGTATTACGTCCATGCAATAGGTCCAAAACCCTAGCCAGATAAAAAATGAATTATGTAAATTAGAGATTTCAGCTTTTATTGTACAGCAGGGCACATTTTAAAACATATGTGCTTAATTCATGCACATAGAAGTATTTTTATGCACATACAGAGGTACTTGAATGTGCAAATATGGAATTGCACATGTAAAATTTAATTATGTGTGCAGCAGTAGTTAGCCATGAGGCTCAAATATATACTTTGTTCACAACATTGCTTCTTTATGTCTGTTCATGTATTTCAATATGTAAGTTAGGTGCCCTGTTTTTTGAAAATTTGGCCCCACAGGATTGTACATTTTGCCATGCTATCTAGACTAAAAATACCAAATCTGAATATCTCCCAGATGGACTTCTAGTCTGGTAATTTCTGTGTTTCTAGACGAATTAAATTAAAAATGGGAACTCTTTCACTTCTCCCTGGTTACTAAGTTTGTAATATTTATTTTGATGGTATAGTGGATAATCAGGGTATACGAGGTAGAGCTAGAAGTCATAAAGTGAATTTGAGCCAAGGAAAATCTAGGCTGAATATCAGAAGATAAATCCCTAATGATAAGATCTATATGGGCATTTATGCTACCCAGTAACATGGTATCTGAGCACCCAAGGCCTACTATGCCCTGGAATTGTCTCCCAAAAAAACCTGGGCTGGTCCTCACATGAGTTGATTGGAAAGGTTTGAGAAGCATATTGGTAGATTTTTCCCTCTCTCCTTTTTACTTCAAGTATTTTGATGCAAAATGGTAGTTTTTTATGGATTATTTTCACCATTATTGACTGTGAACAAAAATTGAAATGAGATAGTTGTATTTCAGAAAGTGTTCAAATAAGCACATGGCTCATTGGACCTGTGTAGAGAAGTAGGCTATGTGGATATTTTTTATTATTTGAAAATTTGTCACTGGATAAATTCCAGAAGTAGAAGCATAAGGTTTGAGAAATAGCAACAATCTGTCCAATGCAAGGCTGATGATTCCCTGAGAATTTATTCATTCAGTGTGGTACACAACGTTTTGTGTGTGATTTTAGTTAATCGAGGTCACAAATTGCCTTCCAGTAATTTAGGATCCCTTTGAAATCTTATCTATTAGTACTTGACCATATTTTATTAGTAGTAGCAAACAGTAGAAAAATACTGCAAGTTAGGTTCTGATCCAGCTTTCATTGATATAAATATTTTCATCCACATCAAAGGGAGTTGGATCAAGCCATTAATGTAGAGACCCTTCTCGGACTAATAGGTACTTCATTCAATTCACTGTGGTTGAATCTTGATGATCAGTGCATACTCAGTCTGTCATAGGTCATGTATGATAAGCTTTTTGGAATCAAGACAGAGTCCTTATTTCTTGGAAACAATTGGCAGGTATCTGAGTGCCGCATATGTATCCCATTTCCAGCTGACGGTAAACTGAGCAAAGAGGTCAAAAACATGTTGACCTCTGAAACTGCCTTTGAGCTACTGCTGCTTCACTTTTACTGGAGAATTTTGTAAACCAGTAGAAACAGGTGGAAATAGTGCTGCAAGATGAGCCTATATATTCCTCCCTCCAGACCTTTGTCACCTATGACAATGTAATAATGCAACATAGACCTTTACCAGCTCAAGGGTTTACTCACCTACTTTTCTATGATGTATGCAGTATTCTCGTAGCTGTGTTGGTCCCAGGATATTAGAGAGACAAGGTGGGTGGGATCATATCTCTTATTGGACCAACTTTTGTTGGTGAGAGAGAGACGCTTTTGAGCTTACACAGAGCTCTTCTTCAGGAAGCTCTGTGCAAGCTTGAAAGCTTGTCTCTCTCCAACAGAAGCTGGTCCAATATAAGATATGATCCCACCCCCACCTTGTCTCTCTGCTTTTACATCAGATTAAAACCAGCAATAGGAGATCATAGCTGCATAATTTTATTGCAAGGCTGACACATGTTTTACCCTGTCTTCTGCAGAAGGTTATATTCATTAAAGGTTTTATTTAATGTGTTGTTTTTGTTAAGTTTACCTTCCGCTCCTTAGAAAAGGAAAGATTAAGGCTGACAATTTCAAACTGAAACCACATTCAGGCACTTAAATTGGTTGGTCTTGTTTTTAGAGGTGCTGTGCATTGACCTTGGTGAAATTTGCCAGTACTGAGCTCCTCTGAAAATCAGGCCACTTTTATTTAGGTGCTTAAATATGGATTTAAGTCCATAACTGTAAGCACACAAGTTTGAAACTTTTGACCTTGCCTCTTTTCTGATTCCTTCTTTACTTTAATAGCAACAGAGTACTGTATCTTCCCTGACACTTTCAGCAGGTTCAAGGGAATAAACATCATAGACAAGCTAACAAATCTTGAGATCATTATCAACTTTTGGGAAATAGGCTTGGCTTCAAACACACTTACTTTAGGATTATTGCTTAAAGATGATGATAATATGGAATAATCCTTTTAAAAGGGTTGATTATATATATAGAAATATATAGAGAGAGAGCCATTTCTTGGAAATGTGAATAAGGCTGCAGATATAAACCTATACTTCAGCTACGGAAACTGATAGTTTAAGCTTTAAAGCTATAATTCCACATAATATTAAAATTGATTTATCCTGTGGTTTGAAACCTTTTTTTAATACACAAAACATTAATTTACATTTTTTCTTATTATTTAGAAGTAAAGAATGAAGCTAGATCAAGTTATCCAAAATGTTCATTTCAGTTCAAGAATGCAACTACTAATGCACTCGTTGGTGCCAAGCCCACTGAAGGAATCCCGGAACCTGTTCCACTTGTTAATAACCGTAAAGGGAGCCTCTTTCTACCCAACAATCCCTCGCTGCTGCACCTTAACTTGCTGAGCTCTGTTGAGCATGGAAAATCTACCTACTGTAGATTGCAAAGGGCACTCAGTTTGCCTGTAAAATACTGCTATCACCCTCAAAATCCTGGGTTGAACCAAGATCTCCGTAGGTAGCCCCTTAGTTGGATGCATAAGGCAGTACAGATTGGTTTGTGCATGGTTTTACAGTTTGAGTATTTTCAATGTGAAAATGACATTACTAATGCTCTGTTAAGTGCTTACAGATGTGGGTTTCTTGAGATGTGGTGATTAATAACTTAAACAAGATAGTAACTAATGTTTCTGGGTGGTTGATGTTTTATCTTTCTTATGTTTTATTTGCTTTCAAACACTTACATTCTAGACAATGAGTTTACTAGGTGTTCCATTTCATGAAGTATTTGGTAGCTGAAAGGTTGTTAGATAATCCAGCTCATTTTGGGGATCCACAAAAGGGAAGCACCCGTAAACTATGTTGTTAGTGACCTTGCAGAGGCAATGAAAGAGACTGATGTATTTAAAAAAATAGTAACAAAATAATAAAAGAAAAGTTATGAACTTGTCCAATGTTTCTGGAAGACATTTCCTTTATTTGGCTTAAAAACTAAATGAGGATAAAAGTCAAGTAATATGTTGTTACAGATGTTCGGCTCTGCATTAAGGCTGTTAAAATTACCAGCACATCTTAAATCAATTCACGGAACATTGTCTGGAGGTTATGTCATTGAAATAATGAATCCTTTTTACTCAAGAATAAGAAAACATGTTAGAACATCAGTGTAACTTCAAATTAAACTCCAGCATAAACCAGAATATCTGAAGCCTCATTAGACTTGCCTGACATTTTTCTAGCACTGAGTCTTCCCGAAGTGTAAAACTGTTAGATTCTGTGCCTATTAGACAAGCGAGCACTGGGTTGTTACAACAGTACATTAAGTGTTATACTTAGGGATGTGCAAAAACAAGTTTTTGAATTTTATGAGAACTCAAAGGCTGGATTGAGTTCACATTCTATAAAATTCTGTGTTGAATTCCTGAACTTGTCTATACTTTCGTGAAAGCTGGTAAAGAAGGTCTGCGTTAATATAGTATGACTATATTGTAATACAACTCCCACAGCATTAAATAAATTGAAAATATTAAAAATAGGGCCACATTCTCATTAGCAGAAGCAGTAGGTCAAATGTATAGCATTAGCGTTCAGTTGTTATATATCACAGCCTGTTACTCAAATACAGTTATCTTTCATGAAAGCGAGTAAATTTAAGATTCCCTTTTATTTTAATTTTTATTCCTCTCATGCAGAAACAGGAACCATGAAATGAAAATGATATTTTATAGCTTAACTAAAAGTTTTGCTAGATCTACTTTCTTTAAATATACAGGAAATTAATAGAATATATTAAAGCTAATAATTAAATATGGCTTATATCCTACTTGTGACTAAGAATCCACCTGTGAGTTAGCATTGCAACACTTTTGGGAACCAAGCCATAGGTAATGGTCTCCATTACACACCATTTGTATAGTTTCAGACAATTCTCACCTCCCCTTTTATCCCCCCCCAGTGCCACAGTGAAAATAAATGGCTCCCTTGCTTGAGCAAGGCATGGCTTTAGTACAGAAATGAGGTGTCTCCGAGGGCTTTGCTAATAGGTATTAACTTGTGAGCCATGTAACCCTAGAACATTGCAGGTGAACACAGACAGTAATACGGCATAAAGATGATGGGCACTTAATGAAGAAAAGAGCTTGTTTATTGTAGGTACAACACTAAAAGAAACTGTATACTTTGTCAGGAAATCCAGCTGTGGACATCGTCATTGTGGAAGGTAATAATAATAATAAGGCCTAGTTTTACAATTGGCCAGTATGATAGTAACATCTGGTAAGGCTGGAGAAAGCAAATGCTAGACCATGTAGGATGAAAGATCCTCATTGGACTTACCTTTTACATTTGAAACAGCAAGCATAACTCATTTTAACCACCCAAAGGCTTGGGAAAATACTTTTTTATAGCATTTTGCACTGTTAATAGAAATATTTCTTTATATAATATCATTACAGCTAGTCTATATCAAAATAAGACTTTACAAATGCTCCTACTGGGTACAGAGCTTCCTTATACTAGTGAAAAAGGTATAAAAATGCACTCCACTTGTACTATGTTACTGAATTTCTTATAAACGTTTTCTAGCCCCATGGGGGCACATTAATTTAGATGAACTTTGAGCTTTTATTTACTGGCAGAGAGAAACATATTATTTGTAGGTGATTTCTGCAAGCAACATTGTGCATGGTTATTTCCTTTAATCTCTTAAGTGGTGAGTCCATATGATTTGGACTGACTGTTTATATCAAATAAAGAACAAGGGAGTCCTGTGTATGCATTAAAAGCAAATTATTGCCTGTGTAGAATAGCATGTGAATAACTGTTTTTGACAGACAAGTTTAAAACAAGATTACACCGTTTTCCAGAGAATGACTTGCCAGAGAGTGTTATGGAACGAATAAAGAACCACACTTTATTATAAGTAGAGCTGGGCAGATACTGCTAAAAAAAATTTCGGAGAGTTTACAAACAACTGAATAGTGAAGTGATTAAGTTTTATTGCAACTAACTCTCCCAGAAAGTCGGTTTTAAATGTGCACATTTGAGTATTCGTTGAGGAAATGTTTACACTCTTAGCCAATCAAAGAACAGTAATTGCACTATGTGATTTATCTAACAAATCACAAGTAGGCAGTACAGCTAGAAATTTGAATGTCAAATATATAACAAATTTCACGATTATGCTATGGATTTCTAAAACAAAAAATGAAATAGTCAAATATTGAGGAAATTTCATATTCTTTATGGATGTTCTCTAAGCAGAAAAAATGGCTGAATTAGTCCAATAAATTATTTGTTGTAAGTTGATCATAGCTCAGTTCTAATTACAACTCCTTTTGTATCACTCTTTGAGGCTTTAAAAAAAAAAATCCAGGATTTGTTAGGCAATGCCAGGTCATTTAAGAAGACAGCAGTGTTGCCTTTCCAGTGTCCAGTCCTGTAATCTTGATGAAGGCAAAATGAAGTTCCATAACATACTCCGGAAAACAGACAGACATGACAAGCTAGAATGCGGGCTGCAAGAAAATAGTGTCAGAAGAGGATTGTAGCAGGAGGATATTGCTTAATTCATTCTCAGATAAATCTAGAGCAGGTGACATATGTCCAGGTCTGCTTTTTTTCTTCCTATATAGTTCATTGCAAATAGATTTTTTTTCCAGCCGCTGCTTGTGCACTGCTAATGTGTATTAAGCTCCTTTAATGTAGCTGCTACTACTAATCTCTTTCTTTTTATCTTTAAGGTAACAGCTACTTAGGCCTCAGTTACATTGTCTTCTAGTCTGTTTTTCAATTAACTATAGGATGGAAATGAAACTATTTTTCATTCTTGATATTACAGCATTAGTCTGAATTTGAGAAACCACCATTCACAGATGATTCTCTTTGATAGCAAACATAATACTTATGTGTGCTAATTATCAAGTACAGTAGCTGTCCTTTAAACAGTAATGATGACGGTTAATATTAACACACAACTTATTAGAAAACTGTGCTTGTTTAAAGCAAATAGTGTTGTTATAGGTAATCCACTGATGTACACTTTACAGTAATCGCAAGTGATTTTACATTTGGAAAATGATCTTTCATTTAAAATGCACTCTGTCCTCATTAAAAGATCCTTTGCTATAACACATCCTCTGTTATACAGGTACTATCCCCCACTTCCATTCAACCATACTCTGCTCATTCCTATTAAAACAGCTCCCCTTTGTGAGAAAGGTGGAGTGATGAGGTCTGAGTTGTGCTGGAGATCTGTGCACAATTGCAGGCAATGTTCACAATCCTGACTAACTGAAACATTAAACATCAAGGCATTGAATATTTTACATCTCTTCGTGAAGATTCTGTTGTCTGGCATGTGAGACGCAAGAACCAATTTGTATGTGGTTCATTAGCAAAAGCAGGCTGGCAGCTATTATGTTGGTATTTCAAATAGCACTTTATCTTTCTGTGTATATAGCAGAGCACTAATTCTACTCTTCAGTAGCACAGATTAATTGAAAATAACTCCGAGAATAACATAAATGCTGTTCCCTCCCACTTTTTTTTTGTTTTAAAAGTATGAAACCAATTTGAACTTCTGTGTTCAAAACCCTGGTTTTCTTCCCTTCTCCAGCTCCTCCTCCTCCAAATCAATCTCTGACTAACATATTTGATTTTTTTTAATTTATATTACTGTTGGGCCTAAAAAGTTAGTAATGAAGTATCAGTGCGTGAATGGACGTTGAGTGTGTGTTCTTTGCTATGTCACTTGTATTTCGTATAGCGCTTAGAGGGGTCCTTAATCTCATGAGTTGCCTCTATTTCCAGTTGAAGATGAACATCCGTCGACACTGTCACCCAAAAAAAAGCAGCGAAATGGAGGCATGAGAAATTCACCCAACTCCTCGCCCAAACTGATGAGGTAAGACTGTAAGAAACTCATATCTTTATCTTCTTTCCTTCCTCTACACATCCCCCTCCTCAAAAAGGGGTGGGGGGGTTGAAGAAAAAGGTTGTTAGATGGTTTCTGAAAGGCTGAAGTATTTATTCTGTCAGCTTGTCAGCAGTTAATGATAGAGCTGAAAAAAATTCTGTCATGAAAAACAGTTTGAAAAGCTGTTTGAAAAATACATAGGCTTTAAAGTCTTAGCTGTCACCCTGTCCTGTCCATGTGTAGTTCTTAAACAGCAGTGGCACTAATGATAGCACTAACCAATCAGAGGAACTCATGTGGTTAGTTTGCCTCAGGCAATTCTCTTTTTGTTGGAATCCCTCTGAGTACTGTTTTCTGTACTTAAGGCCATATGTGAGATGTATCATCACAATCAAAAATGAACCTGAATATTACCTTCCTTTTATCCTGTCGATTGAAATCAAATTTCTGTTAATTGATTTTGACTGATTAAAAAAAAAGTCTAATAATCCATGTACTTGCCAAAGCAAAGTTCAAAACTAATGCAATTTTACTCAGGCTAAAAGCAATATTAATTATGAAATACAGGGATTTTTTAAGAATAGTACCTACTCTGAAAGTGGATGATAAAAACATCTTTTGGTTGTTAATGAAATTTCCCCGCTGTTGTTGGACATATAGTATTTTACAATAAGGGAACCCTCAGATATTTAAGTCATTTCTTTCCATCAAATTTCTCTTTAAGCAAAGGTTCTCTGTAATTGGAATTGCAATTGGGACATTGTACTATATTGAAGCAATATAGCACTTTTATTCTACTTCTCTCTCTGCCTTACCCTTCTCCTGTTGTAGTCAATGAGTGCAGGATCAGGCATGCATCACTTAGCACCTTTCTCTGCTTACTGGAAGCAGCCATGTTCCTCTAACGGCTATGGATATAGCCAGATGATTTTCCCTCTCTACTTCAATCAGTGCAGTGGGAATTTCCTTAGCCAATTCAATAAGCATCCTTTTTCTGTTTATCGTTCCTACAATCTAGGGCATATTCAAGGGCATAACTTCTTTAAGTCTTCTTCATCTGTGTTTAGACTGCAGGACCAAAAGTGAGATTGATTCACTGAAGAAAATGCACCCAGCTGTGTCTTTTTTTTCCCCCCATTGACCATCTATTTCTGTTAAATGTATCGTTAAAAGTTCTTTGCCTTCCTGGTACCTCAGCCTTGCCTCTGTGACACTGATTTACATGCTTGTTTACAGTTTCTGAGGAAGAATAAAATGAGCATACTGCCAAGCTTCTCATTTTTATGACGCCAGTTGTCATGTTAGCATCATTTTCAATTTACTCACCTTTGGGTAATCTTCTTATCTGGCACTAACAGTTTTATCTGTTTAAAGTTTGAAAAATGTGGGAGCTTCCCCCTTCAGCCCCTAAATTTGGGGAAGTAAAACATTTTTTTAAAAAAAGAGAGCTGAAACATTTGTAGCTGAGTGCACTGTCCCTGTTTGCTATGTAAAGTATGCCTCATTTCTTTGATCTTGAGTAATAATAATTCTGGGGAGTTATACTGTTTTCATATGCTTCAAAGCTGTGTCAAAGTTTTGCTGCTTAAGGGTACTTCTTTATTCTACTGGCTCTTGGGTACTGAGATGACAGGTCCTCTGTACTAGGTGCAGGCTTTTTCAAGTCATAGCCTTCAGCAAAACATCAAATTACCAAATACAGGGTAACATACTTCTACACAAATGCCTTTCCTGTAGATATATTATACCATATATATTAAATACTTTAGTGTTACACGGTGCATTTTATGTGCAATAGAAAGTGATGGTTTGAGGTAGCCTTAGGGGTACTTTTTTTCCACAAGCAGAAAAAGCTAGTGTATACCCTATCAAGTATGGTTTTTACAGGACTTTCTGCCCGAAGGCCTTTGTAAATAAGTAATGATCAACAGATTGGCTGTGGGTTTTTGAAAAGCATGCCTGTGTCAGTTTGCATGATGGGGGGAAATTTTCAAAGTGGAGCCTGCTTTCATTGCCTGCCGAAGAGGGACTGAGGGAGAGTAGTCATCCCAAGCTCGAGCTGTCTGCTCAGTAGCACATCAGAATTGCTAAACGTGGGTCGAGCAATGAGTGGAGAACTTGCCAAGCCTCTGAATCCAGACTGTTTTCTTTCTCCTCTGTCTTGCTGCTGAATTTACTTACCCACCCTATGCCCCCCACCCTCACCCCTTTCCCATACCCCCTAGCCTTTCTGCCTTATATGTCAGGAACATAGTGGCAGACTGAATTGTAGCTCAGAGTTCTTAAACCTGAGAAAATGGAATGAATCGGAATAAATATCTATTTTCCTTGCAAGCTGTGCAGTGGTCAAATCCTCCTCTATGCACTGCAAGTTAGGCTCCATTGACTATTTTTTTAATACTTTCATGACTGAAATTGAAATTTCTTGACACCCCCTCCTCCCCCATCCCCCCGAAGTCTTTGGCTAATATCGATTAGAAGTATACAAAGTTTCCTCTTAGGTAAAAGCACTGTGATGTCCAAAGCTGATACTTCTAAAATATTTTTCTCCTAAGTTTTGATGAAAAGTACTTTGACAGGGCAGATAGGACCCACACTGGCCATAAGGAGGTTGAAGAGAGCCTGTGGGCCCCTGCCCGGCTAAACCTGCAGACAGTGTCACACATGGAGAAGTGAATTAAAAGGAGGAGACCCAGCCGAAGACGGACCAGGAAGGAGAGCAGAGTTGTGCTGCTTCCTCGGCGAGGGAAGCCTGGTTCCAGCCAAGAGCTTAAGACGGCTTGCTACCTAGATGAGCCATTTTGTGAATAGGATGAGTAGATCCAGGAAGATGGACAAGAAGGGACTAGCCACATGGAGACAACCCTGGAGCAGAAGGGCATGCTCTGACTGACGAATCCCCAGCTGACCCAGATTTTTAATTCTCTGTTTTCCTTTTTGTTTTGGACTCTTAACACCCCGGACAGTGTAGAACTCCAGTGTGCCTTAACCAGACCGTGGCTGTGGTCCTATGAGTGGTTACATCCAACTGTCAGGGCCCCCAGCAGGAAAGTCATGCCTTTAAGTCCATGGGGGTGGGGGCACTTAGATGACCCAGTTACATTGCATAAGCCAGCTCTTTTTCAGTTAACAGACTAGTCCATAAGATTCATTCCTGCTGTGCTGGGGATGAACAGTTGGAAGGAGTGAGCATATGGAGTAGGAAGAGTATGCATAAAATTCCATCTGAGAATTTAATCATAGCTCTATAGAATCACTTCCTGCTCAACCTTACAGGTAACATAGGGTCCAAAATTCTACAGCAATACTGTGTTTTTACTGTACAGAGGGCAAACCAGTGGAAGCTCATGCAAGGAAGAGGTCACTGTGCCTCCCTGTGTGCTGTGGGCAAAATACCCACGATAGCTCTTTCCACTGGAACACAAAGGATAAGAAGGGATGTGTTGTGAGCATGGCCATCAGGTGCATGAGCAGAGAGCTTTGGACAGTTCAACTAATTCTTAATTTGAAGTGAACCTAAGCTCAGATGTTTTTGAGGTTCACCCAGCACTATACAAATCCATATTACCTAATATGATGGAGAACACGAAAGCTCTAAAACTCTATTTTTACAATGCAAGAAGCAAACTAAATTACTAGCTGAAGTAAATAATTATGAAATTTGCAAATGTCCTATAGACACTAGAAATGTTTTAGATGTATATGCCGAGATCCAGGAAACTGAATATTATGCCAATATTATGCTAGTGTACATCCAGTGAAAGTCAGTGGAGTCACATTGATATAAAACTGGAGGTTTGTGCTGGCGAATCAGGAACAGAATACCTGTATCATAACACTGGGCATATACACTAATAGACTGGTAAACATTTAGACAATAAAATGAAAAACACATATTGAGCCAGATCCTAAGCTGCTGTAAATTGGCAGTTTAAAACAAAACAAAACAAAAACACCAAAAGAACAAACTCTAAAAGGGAAGAGAGCAGACTTCTTATAAAGACTTATCCTAGACCCGGTAAGACCTCCTATGACGCCGCCTCATAAAATGAAAAGGGAGAGTGCAGGGAAGGAAAAGGAAAGGAAAGAAACAATATACAGCAGAGTAACAATCACATAAGGCATATCGGGTTTTCCTTTTCATGAGACGTTTGCAGAAAGGAAATGTGGAAACATTTGGTGCCCCCAGGTCATTAACAGACATCAATTCACTTGCTCATCATCTCAGGGTCTCTTTTTTTTGTTGCACGTCCCTGGTGAATAACATGTTAAATGTGACCAGGCTGTCTCACCCACTGTATGTGGTAGCCAAGCTGGTCGAAAAGTAGCCCCTCTGGATTCAAGGGTGACCAGTAAAAATTTTGAAAAGTCCTGGACCCAAACCAACAAGCCACTTAAACTGTTGACAGGGTCCAAGTCCTCACTTAATGATTTGATAACTGCTGCTGCATGAGTGGAATGCACTGAGTAGCAGAAAATGTCAACCCAGCTGAGTCAAGCTACCTATTAATGTAAGAACAAATGGCATGTGACAGGGCCCAAGGGGCCTGAAGAGCAAACAAATAGTTTGTCCCTGTCCACTCTGAACTGAGTGGTATTCTTGACACAGGCCTCTAGACAAGTAGCATACTCAGCAAAGGGTCATTATCATTAGTGTCCCTGATCACATAAGAATCAGAGGCATCAGGTGAGTTTTCACTTGGTTACCAAGGAGAATTTCATAAGCCTTGAGGATTTTTCTTGATCCAAGATCCAGAAAAATACCCAGCCAAACAGTAAACTTGTTCAGAGACTGTCAAGGTCCAGCAAAGTGACATGGAAAAAGTCAACTTTTCTGCCGGGCTTCCAAAAACCTAGTGGGCCTGTTTATCTGATAAAAATAAATAGGAAAACATCCACAGTCTATTTTAATGATAAGACGTATGTTAATCTAGGCATAGCATGGGCAGTGGCTGTACAACATCCCCATTGCCGCTCCTCAGTGTCCGTCCCCCCAGCTATGTCTACACAACAAGCTAAGGGTGTGATTCCCCTGCTTACATACACATACCTAGCTCTCATCGAGCTAGTGCAAGTATAAATAGCAGTGTAGTCATAGTAACATGAGTAGTGGCAGCGGCAGCATGGCTTAGCTGAGCTGAATACATACTCATGGTGAGTACAGTCTCAATATGGCTAAGCTGTGCCGCTGCTGCTGCTGCTGCCAGGGCTATAGTGCTATTTATACTTGCACTCGCTCGATGAGAGCTAGCATGAGTATGTATGTGTGAGCAGGGGACTTGCACCCGTAGCTTGTTGTGTAGACGTAACCTCTTACACACACACTCTGTTCTACCAGTGCTATTCAGTGTTGACCTGCATTATCCCTGCCATTCCAGTTGAGATGCTTAGTTATTTGTGTCTGTACCAAATAAAGCAGTAGTGGGGTTTTATGGGGACACCTGTCAATTAAGAACTAGTGAAATGAGTTTACTCATCTTTACCTTGTGACTTAAGTTAGATATGAATCCCAGGTCTGCAGAAGTGAAAGTTTACTGTGTTAACCATAATAATGGCTTACATTTATATAGTACCTTTCATCTTTAAGAATCCCAAAGCACTTTATAAACTTTGCAAGTACTATAGTGTATGTACAAGAATCACTTGACACTGCACTAATATGCAAGCCATTTCTAAGGTTGTTTAACAGCATAAACCAACTCCATGCAACCATTTAGGAATCCATTATATTAAGAAGCAACAGAGGGTCCTGTGGCACCTTTAAGACTAACAGAAGTATTGGGAGCATAAGCTTTCGTGGGTAAGAACCTCACTTCTTCAGATGCAAGAAGTGAGGTTCTTACCCACGAAAGCTTATGCTCCCAATACTTCTGTTAGTCTTAAAGGTGCC